>NW_027635678.1:0-51918 GCF_903797595.1 Erithacus rubecula | reverse complement strand
TGTCGGGGTCAGATTTGGGGTTGTGCCCCTGATTCCCAGAGCTCTTCAATACAAACCCCTGCATTTAATGCCCCTGTGCTGATGCGTTTCCACGCTCAGTTCAGTGCCCGGCACCGGCAGGGCCAGCCCCGGGTGTTCCCGGTGCCCCCGGGGGCTGCAGCAGCCCCGAGCCGCGGGGACATTCCCTCCAACCCCCGTGCCCCGTGCGGGGCTGGCACTGCCTGGGGCTGGCACTGCCCAGCGAGGGTTTAGCCACAGAGAGAATGAAAGAAATCAATCAGCATCCCCTCCCCGCGCTTAAACAACACAAATCCAGTCCTGCAGCCACCAAGAAAAGCTGTTTCTCGCACCTGCCCCGGGACTGAGGACGGGAACTCAGAGCCCATCACCCCTAAAGACTCTAAAACACTCGTCCATCCCTATCCCATCCCTGCCACCAACTTCCTTCGCTTCGATGCTGTTTGTTGGCCATTCCTCCCTTCCCCCGGCCCCCAAAACCAACCTGCAGCAGCGGCGAGCGCCGGCAGCGCCCCAAGCGCGGCGCGTCTCCAGGCGAGCCGGCAGCTCCGGGCTCTGGGCAGCGCCGGGCGGGGGATGCGGGGCTGGCTCGGGTGCGGGCTGGTGGCTTTTGAGGCAGGAGAGAGAGAAGGAGAGACGCCAAGAGAGGGGCAGAGCGGGCGGAGAGCAGCCGCTGGCCCGGCGGTGGCGGCGAGAACTGCGGAACCCCGGGCGCGCGGGGGACGCCGCCGTTTGGGGCGGGGGGCGCGCGGGTCGCCAGTGCCACGAACGGGCATTTCCTCGAACGGGCGCCAAACGGGCTCCTTCGGAGCGGGGGGTGTGCGGGGGGCAGCGCCCAGCCCCCGGCATCCCTCACTCCTCGAAGCCCCCAGCCCATGCAGGAGTCGCAGCTTGTGCGGCTCAGGAGAGAGAGAGATGAGTGGATTTTGGAAGAGCAGGAGAACAGAAAAGATGAAAAAGCAACGCGTGGAAAAGAAGAAGGGGCAAGAGCAGGGCGGAGATCACGGCTCGCCCCGTCCCGCCGCCCCCCGGGACCCCCAGAGCCGCGGATGGAGCCCGGGGACCCCCAGAGCCGCGGATGGAGCCCAGGGGTGCGGGGGGACCCCCAGAGCCGCGGATGGAGCCCGGGGGTGTGGGGCGACCCCCAGAGCTCAGAGCTTGGGCCGCATCCAGCACCAGCAGCCCCGAAGGCTCCATCCTGCCCCCACTTCGGCTGCTCCTTGTGCCCCCCACCCGATTCTGACACCTGTGACCCCCCCCCAGCCCTGAGGGTAAAGATGAGGGAGAGGAGGGGCTGGCAGAGCACGTATTAAAGGATTATTGGGATGTGTCCTTGTTGAAATCACAAGATCACAGTCAGAGGTTTGTAAGGGGAATCCCCCACCGCCCCTGAGCCCCCCTGCCCTCCCCAGGGGTCTCCCTGAGCCCGCTGCCCCCAGCCCCAATCCTGCTTTAGTGCCGTGCTATTGAGATGGGCTCAGAGTTCCTCTCTTTGGCAAAGAAACTTTGGGATCCACACGTTGGTGAATGTCGTGGCTTTTCCTGATCGGCAGCTCCATCAGCTGTGGAACTGCTGCAGTGGGAATTCGACACCTGGGCCTGTCGAGCTTTTTCTCCTGGTCCCTTTAGTTGGGAGTGTCCCTGGTGCCGCTCGCTTCGGATCCTGGTTCCGTGTGACCAAAGGCTCGTGAGGGCGCACGGAGCTGAGGAGGAAATGCAGATCCCAGGGTGGGTGGGCGGCTCCACGGGACTTTTCCTGCCCCTCCTGTGCCTTGCCTGGCCTTTCCCAACCCCCCTTGTGCTATTTTACCGACCCCCTTCCTTCGACTCCATGCCCTGCATTGCCTTTCTCACCACCTTGGCTCCCCACTCCATTTCCCCCGGCTTTGCTTTGCCTTGCCTGCTCTTCATCTGATTCTTCTTTCCTTGCCCACCCCTCTCCAGCCTTGCCTGAGTCCCCCCTGGAGCTCCCTGCCCTGCCCTGAATTCCCCCTGCCCTGCCCAGGTGTGTGCCCAGGTGTGTGCCCCCAGCATCACCCCCCCTCAGCTCTGTGCCCCTCCCCACCCCTGGGGGCAGTGGGAGCTGCTGTCCCCTGCCAGGGCTGTCACCTGCCCTGCTGGCTGTCCCCAGGTGCAGGGGGGTGCCCAGCCCCAGCTGGCCCAGCTCTTGGCTCTCAGGGCTTTGCTCTCTGGCTCTGTGCTGGTGCTCAACAGGCTCCGTGTATATCACGTGGTGAGTTCAGCTCAGCCCAGGTGAGCCCCAAACCAGCCCAGGTGCAGGTAAAAAGCTGCAGAGAAGCCCTGGGCCCATCCCCACACTGTGGCAGCAGCTGAGGGGGGTTCAGGTAAGACCCCACCTGCAGTGCTGCCTTCAGCTATGACCCCCCAACACCTGGAGGGTGTGAATGACCCCAGGGAGGGTTTGGGGCAGCAATTTCCACCTGTGCAGGTGTGAAGGCAGCAGGTGGGAGAGGGATTTCCCCATCCCTGGAACCCTTCAGGTCCTTCCAGGCTTGGTGGAAGTACCTGAAGGGCTCCCAGGCTGTTTTGGGAGGGGCTGGGCAAGTCCCAGGGCTCTCTTGTCCCCACAGAGGGCCCTGAGCCAGGTGCTGTTCCTCACGCCCTACCTGCCGGCCGCCCTGCTGCGGCAGCATCTGCACAGGCACCTGCCTTGGAGGTCTTCTCCAACATAAATCCATTGTTTTAATGCTCTCTGGCCCATGTGCATCTTCCACACCCAATTGGGAAGAGATTGGGGGAAATCCCATGACTTTGGAGACAGTGGGTAGAAACTCCTCCAAAAATCGCTGTTTCCAGAACACCGTGGAAGAGGCCATTTGGAGTGGCTCCACAGCACAGGAAACCAATGAGGAGGAAAAGCCCCTGAGATCCCTCATGAGGGTGGGCTGCAAACACAGATCTTGGGTATCCAAGGAGGAAAGATCCAGCCTGGGCCAGAGAAGTGCGCAGAGCTGCAGCCAGAGCTCAGAGTTTGGGGTCCATGAGCAGCATCATGATGAGGAGAAGCCCCACGAGTGTTCGAATTGTGGGAAGAGCTTCAGCAAGAGATCCTCCCTGATCTGCCACTGCAGAGTCCATGTGGGGGAACAGTCCTACGAGTGTGGAGCGTGTGGGAAGGGCTTCAGTACGAGATACAAACTGATCCGCCACCAGATGATCCACACTGGGGAGAGGCCCTACGAGTGTGACAAATGCAGGATGAGGTTTCAGACCAGCTCCAATCTCCTCAGGCATCAGCGCATTCACACAGAGGAGAGGCCCTTCCGCTGCCCCAGCTGTGGGAAGGGCTTCAAATACAACTGCTGCCTTGTCTCCCACCTGCGTATCCACACTGGGGAGAGGCCCTATGAGTGCCCCGAGTGTGGCAAGTGCTTCAGGACCAGCTCTGATCTGATTGTCCACCAAAGGAGCCACACGGCTGAACAGCCCTACGAGTGTGATAAATGCAGCAAGAGGTTTCCAACCAGCTCCAGTCTCCTCCAGCACCAGCACATTCACATAGAGGAGAAGCCCTTCTGTTGTCCCGAATGTGGGAAGGGCTTCAGGTACAAGTCCAACCTCGTCACCCACCGGCGCATCCACACCAGGGAGAGGCCTTATGAGTGTTCTGAGTGTGGGAAGAGCTTCTCACAGAGCTCACACTTGACCACGCACCAACGGAGGTACCACTAAGGGAAGCCCTGTGAGTGCCTTGAATGTGGGAAGAGCTTCATGTGCCGCTCCAGCTCCGTTCTCCGTTACAGGATCCGTGCTGGATGATCCCAGTGTCTCCCAGTGGGCAGAGCCCCAGTGATCTGTGTTGGGAAGACACCTGGCTGGGGGGGCTCCACATTCTCCTGGCTTCCCTTGGGTACCTGGATACATCCACAGACCAACATCACAAATCCATTGTGGAGAGCACATTTGTCGACTTCTGACCCCAGAAAAATATCATTTGTTGCATCTTCTGGTGGCATCAAGCAACACTGGGTGGCCTTGGAGGTCTTCTCCAATAAAAAACCATCGTTTTAATCCTCTCTGGCCAATGCACATCTTCCACATCCAAATGGGAACAGACTGGGGCAAATCCCATGATTTTGGAGACAGTGGGGTGGAAACCCCTCCAAAAGGGGTTCTTCCCACCCAGCCAAGCATGTGGATGCTCTGCCAGCAGGGACATGTAAATCTTTTTGTTTTGGCCTTGAAACAAAAAGGCTTCTGTTCATCCCTTTGAAAGTCCTGAAATTAGAGTAAAAATAGAGATGTTGAAGTAATGCATGGATGGGGAGATGTGGTAGACAATGACACAGGTGAGGTCATGGATGGGGACATGAGGGGACACAGCCTTTCATGGGGACATAGACATGGATGGAGACACAGGCCTAGCTGTGGACATAAGGGGACGTGGACATGGGTGGAGACATGAACTGCAACAGCATCAATGCCACAACCTGTGCCACCACAGTGTCACCAGCACCTCATCTCAGCCATGGCTACGATGGTTGCCCAATGCACCACATCCCCACTGTCACTACTGCAATATCCCAGCCAAATGTCACCACCCACCAGGGTGGGAGGGTTGTTGACAAGTTGTTGTCAGGGCTTGTTCAGCTGGTGAAAAGCAGTGTGGAAGCAAGTGACAGCCATCAGGGTGTCCCAGGGCCACCACGTTCAGGGGACCCCTGGGGGACAGGGCAAGGATCAGTGCCACACGAGGTGTCACTAGAGGTGTCCTAGTGGCAGTGTCCCCACAGGTGTGGCGACATTGTCCCCTGCTGTGTGTCCTGGTAGCATTGTGTCCCCTCCCCTCTGTCCCCATCCTCCACCATGGTTCCCTGTCACCCCTCTGTGTGTCTCAGTCCCCTTCCATGTGTCCCTGTCTCTCGTCCTGTGTTCCTGTCACCCACCCCCAGCGTGGCCTAAGTACCTGAGGTCCCAGGCCCGTGTCCTTCAGGGTGTCCCCATGTCCCTCAGGATGTTTCTGTGGCTGCTCCTGGCACTGAGTGTCTGCACTTGCCCCAGCACAGGTAGGGACAAGCTGTGACACCCCGTGACACCCCATGAAAACCTTTCTCCTCTGATTTTGGGTCTTTCCCCCTATTCTGGGTACTTGCTCCCCTATTTTGTGTCTTCCCTCTTTTGGGTCTTTCCCACTTATTTTGTTTCCTTTCCCCTTATTTTGGTTCCCTTCCTCTTTTTTTGGATCATTTCCTCCCTTTTCCACCCTTTCCCCCATATTCAGGCACCTTCCTGCTTCTGGTACTTTTGTGGATGCCTTTCCCCTCCTCCAGTCCTCTCCCCACCCCTTCGTCCTCCTCACCCCCCCACTGGTTGCCCCCCAGTTGTTACCCCACACCACATGGACTCGGTGCTCACCATCCTGGACACACTTGAGACTCAGGCCTGGGGCAACTCCCCCAGCACCGCCACGGCCTTGGGGAGGGGGTTGGGGGTCTGCAGCACCCCGGGGTGCTGAGCGGTGCTGGGTGAACGCCCCCCGGCTCTCACTGCAGACCAGTGGCAGCTCCTGGCCGAGCTCCTCCGCCACGACCCGGTGACCCCGTGTTATGGGTTATGTTTTGACTAGCTCCTCTCCCTACCCCCCACCATGGAGCTGCCGGCCCCTCCCCCAGGCTGTTTTATCTAGCCGGGTGTTTTTCAGCTTTTTGGGCTTTTTGCCGCTGCTTTGGCTGCTGCTTCTGCTGCTGCTTTGGCTGCTGCTTCTGCTGCCCCCCTGCCCCCCTTCCCTCCGCTGCTTCAGCTGCTTTTTCCCCCCCCCGGCTGCCTAAACTGCCCCTCTCCCTTCCCCCCCCCCCCCCCCCCATCCCTAAGATTTGCACCGGCTCCAGAGGAAACGGATCTGAACTTCGGAGACCACCTCTGGAAGTCTGCCAAAGAAGCTCTGCTGCCCTTCCCGGCGAAGATCTGCCGAGTTCATCTCAATCTGGGTCTGTGCTGGGAAGTGTTTCTTTTGTATTTTGTTAATAAAAAAGTTTTTTCCACTTTCCCCTGAAGAAAATTCTTTCCGAGTTTGGTGAACGAAGGAATTGTAAGGGGGGGAGGGGACCCTTTGGAGGTCTTTTTCCTAAAATTTGTCCCAAACTTGGACAAATTAATTTGGTGGCCCGTACGGGGAGACCAGAAAAGTGGAAAAAACTTTATTCTAATAATATTTTGTTTTCAACTGTTGGTATTGGTATGTCTATTGAATCCAGAATGTCTTTTGTTGTGGGAGCCTGCCTGTATGGGTGGTTATTGAGTTTCTTTGAAGTGTTAATACCGTTGTGGTCGTTGGGCTTGTTAACCTATCCAGAGATAGCTCTGGTGCTGTCTTTAATACGAAGTTTTTGTATTAAAGGGGTATTAACCAAAATACTCATCGGGCTAAGCTTGGTGATAACGGCATATAGGAGATTTATAAGAATGTTAGAATCGGCTTCAGGAATATATAAATCATGGCTTCTGTTATTTCTTAGAGGAGAAGCAGGAAAAGAGGATTTTCTGCCTTTATTTCCTTTCCTTTCCTCTGAATTAGTTACATCTGTATTAGAAAATATTCAGATCTCCCTGAATATTAAGGACATTATCTTTTTGGCAGTTAATTTGCTAAGTCTCTGTTGCACCATTTGCAGTTTATACAAAATTAAGGCCGAGATTTCTAAAGGGGCTGGGAGGACTCCTGATTTGGGAGTCAAGCTGGGCAGGAGGAATCTTGAGTGGAATGGCAAATGGGAGAAAATGGGCCAGATTTTAAAGGAGTTTTCTGACCCCATAATTTGGGAATTCCCATCAGAACAGATTCAAAATCCGATTGAGGTTGCAAGGTACTTAAAGGGGAAGTGTCAGGATGGTTCTAAAGAGAAAAGGATTATTGCAGTGAGCTGGGCCCTGGCACATGCATATCGTACCCTGCTAGGCACTATAGAGCAGGAGACAGAGGAGAGGGAACAGGGAGATAAATTATCCCCTATCCCAGTGACTCAAGTTGCAGCCAACCCCCTAGGCTGAAACCCAGCAACTAAACTGGAGAATAAGCCCCAACCAATGGCTGTGGCTACTAGTACGAGAAGTGGGAAGCGCACCAAGAAGACTGATAGGCTAGTGGAAGATGATGATGATGCTGGAGAGGGACCCTCAACACCTCCTGATGTAAAATCAGGAGTTAAAACAACTAATGGAAGAGCAGAGACTAATAATGAATCCCTTTCCCTAAAGGATCTTCGTGGTTTAAGAAATGATTACACCCGGAGACCTGATGAATCTATTATCAGCTGGCTGGTTCGTCTCTGGGATGCAGCAGGTGAGGCCACAGTTTTGGATGGCTCTGAGGCGAGACATTTGGGGTCTCTGTCTCATGATCCTGTTATCGACCAAGGTGTGATGAGGGGAGCTAACCCTCAAAGCCTTTGGGCACGGGTCCTGGATAGCGTGGCACAAAGATATCTGTGTGCAGATGACCTATATGTGCAGCAGACCCGATGGAAAACCATAGAGCAGGGGGTCCAACGCCTCAGGGAAATGGCAGTAGCAGAAATTATTTTTTCGGATGATGTAACAACTAGAAATCCAGACCTGGTACCATGCACACCGGTGATGTGGAGAAAACTTGTGCGGCTTGGGCCACCTGAGTATGCGTCTGCCCTAGCGATAATGAAGAGAGATGAGGTGTATGAGACAGTACTCGATATGGCAAAGAAGCTTCGTGCATATGCGGATGCAGTACATGGCCCGACTCATGCTAGAATTGCAGCTGTGGAAACACGCTTGCGAGACTTAGAAGATAAGATACAAAAGAATCATTGGAAACTCAGGGAGAAGATTAAGGAGGACCTCCTCCAAATTTCAGCTGTACAGATGAGAAACCCTGATATCCAACGCAGACGTTCCCCCAGTTGGGAGAGAGGGTACACTCCCCGAGCTGAGTTGTGGTTCTTCTTGCGAGATTCTAGAGAGAACATGAGAAGATGGGATGGGAAGCCTACGGCTGCTCTGGCAAAACGAGTGCGGGATTTGAAGGAAGGAAAGATTGAAAGAGGAAGTTCCACCAAAAGGAAAGCCACTCCTGTCTCTCGCAGCCAAAGTGCTGAACGTGATACTGATAATGACATGTCTGATCCTCTTGAGGGAACTTCTAAGATGTATACTCCAGAAAAGAAGGAGAAACAGGCTTAGAGGGGCCCTGACTCTAGCCAGGGTGAGGCGAGGGAAAATCGTGTTTTTTGGACTGTGTGGATTCGATGGCCTGGCACTTTGAAACCATGGAAATATAAAGCTTTAGTGGACACAGGTGCACAGTGTACGATACTTCCATCAAGACACATGGGAGCAGAATCTGTTTCAATTGCTGGTGTGACAGGTGGATCGCAGAACTTCACCCTGGTGGAAGCGGAAGTAAGTTTAACTGGAAAGGATTGGAAGAAGCATCTTATTGTGACTGGTGCAGAGGCCCCATGTATTTTGGGCATAGATTACCTTTGGAGTGGATATTTTAAGGACCCAAAGGGACTAAGATGGGCATTTGGAATTGCAACTGTGATGGCAGAGCGCATCCGGCAATTGAACACCTTGCCTGGACTATCTGAGAATCCAATTACAGTAGGACTTCTGCAGGGAGAAGAACAACGAGTACCAATTGCCACTTCAACAGTACACCGCCGGCAGTACAGAACAACGCGAGATGCTGTGATTCCTATTCATAAGATGATCCGAGAGCTGGAGAGCCAAGGGGTGGTCAGTAAAACCCACTCACCCTTTCACAGCCCCATTTGGCCTGTGCGTAAATCTGATGGGGAATGGAGACTGACTGTGGACTATCGGGCATTGAATGAAGTGACTCCACCGCTGAGCGCTGCCGTGCCGGACATGCTGGAACTCCAGTACGAGCTGGAGTCCAAGGCAGCAAGGTGGTATGCCACCATTGACATAGCAAATGCATTTTTCTCCATTCCTTTGGCAGCAGAATGCAGGCCTCAGTTTGCTTTTACCTGGAGGGGTGTGCAGTACACCTGGAACCGACTACCCCAGGGGTGGAAGCACAGTCCTACCATCTGTCATGGACTGATCCAGACTGCACTGGAAAAGGGTGAAGCTCCGGAACATCTACAATATATTGATGATATCATCGTATGGGGAAACACAGCAGCGGAAGTGTTTGAGAAAGGACAAAAAATATATCAAAATTCTCTTGGAAGCCGGCTTCGCCATCAAAAAGAGTAAAGTTAAAGGACCTGCTCGGGAGATTCAGTTCCTGGGAGTGAAGTGGCAAGATGGACGGCGTCAGATTCCTACTGATGTTATTAACAAGATTACAGCTATGTCCTCACCTACTAACAAGAAGGAGACACAAGCTTTTCTAGGTGCCATCGATTTTTGGAGAATGCACATTCCTGAGTACAGCCAGATTGTGAGCCCTCTTTACCTTATTACCTGCAAGAAAAACGATTTCCACTGGGGCCCTGAACAGCAGCAAGCCTTTGCTCAGATTAAACAGGAGATTGCCCATGCAGTAGCCCTTGGCCCAGTCAGGAGGGGACCAGATGTGAAGAACGTACTTTACTCAGCAGCTGGGAGCCATGGTTTGTCTTGGAGCCTGTGACAGAAGGTGCCGGACTAGACCCGAGGCCGACCTCTGGGATTTTGGAGCAGAAGCTACAGAGGGTCCAAAGGTAATTGCACTCCCACAGAGAAGGAAATCCTGGCTGCCTATGAGGGAGTCCAAGCTGCTTCAGAAGTGATTGGTACGGAAGCACAGCTTCTCCTGGCACCTCGACTGCCAGTGCTGGGGTGGATGTTCAGCGGAAAGGTTCCCTCCACCCACCATGCCACCAATGCCACGTGGAGTAAGTGGATTGCCCTTATCACTCAGCGTGCCCAGATTGGAAAACTAAATTGCCCTGGGATTTTGGAAATAATTACATGCTGGCCAGAAGGTGAAAGTTTTGGTGTCGCAGATGAGGAACAAGAACCAGTGACACGGGCTGAAGAAGCTCCACCATATAACCAGTTGCCAGCAGAGGAAGCATGCTACGCTTTATTCACTGATGGCTCCTGTCGTGTCGTAGGGACAAATCGGAGATGGAAAGCAGCTGTATGGAGCCCTACATGACGGGTTGCAGAGGCTACTGAAGGAGAAGGAAGATCTAGTCAATTTGCTGAACTTAAAGCTGTCCAACTGGCCTTAAATATTGCCGAAAGAGAAAGGTGGCCAAAGCTCTATTTGTATACTGATTCCTGGATGGTAGCCAATGCTCTGTGGAGGTGGCTGAAGAAATGGAAAGAGGCGAACTGGCAGCGTAGAGGAAGACCAATTTGGGCTGCTGACGAGTGGAAAGACATTGCCACTCAGGTAGAAAAACTACTTGTTAAGGTTCACCATGTAGATGCCCATGTCCCCAGAAGCAGAGCTAATGAAGAACAGCGAAACAACCAGCAAGTAGATCAGGCTGCTAAGATAGGGGGGTTGGAAATAGATTTGGATTGGGAACATAAGGGAGAGTTGTTCCTGGCTCGATGGGCCCATGATGCCTCAGGCCATCAGGGTAGGGATGCCACCTATAAGTGGGCACGAGACAGAGGGGTGGATCTTACCATGGACAGCATTACTCAAGTTATCCATGACTGTGACACTTGCACTGCCATCAAGCAGGCCAAGCGGGTAAAACCCCTCTGGTATGGTGGACGGTGGTCCAAATACAAGTATGGGGAGGCCTGGCAGATTGATTATATCACACTGCCTCAGACCCGCCAGGGAAAACGTTATGTGCTGACCATGGTGGAAGCCACCACCGGATGGTTGGAGACCTACCCTGTGTCCCATGCTACTGCTCGCAACACCATCCTGGGCCTGGAAAAGCAGTTCCTTTGGAGGCATGGTACCCCTGAGAGAATTGAGTCAGACAATGGGACTCATTTGAAGAATAACCTCGTTAACACCTGGGCTAAGGAACATGGTATTGAGTGGGTGTACCATATCCCTTACCATGCACCAGCTGCAGGTAAAGTGGAGAGGTACAATGGATTGTTGAAGACCACCTTAAAGGCATTGGGTGGGGGATCTCTCAAAACCTGGGAGCAGCACCTGGCAAAAGCCACTTGGTTAGTCAACACTCGAGGTTCCACCAACCGAGCAGGTCCCGCCCAGTCTGAAGGCCTTAATGTAATAGATGGAGACAAAGTCCCAGTGGCCCATGTCAGAGGGTTGCTAGGGAAGACAGTATGGATTCATCCCGCCTCGAGTACAGGCAAACCCATTTGTGGGATTGCCTTTGCTCAAGGACTGGGATGTACTTGGTGGATAATGCAGAAGGATGGAACAACCCGCTGTGTACCTCAGGGAGATCTGATTATAGGATAAATTATACACAAATATTATTGTTGAGTGTCACCACCATTGTATGCTAGATTTTATGAATAGAAGGAAATGTATAAGTGACAAAGGCCTGAGCAAGTGAGAAGGAGGAAATGTGTAAGTGTTGAAGGTTTGAGCAAGTCAGAGGAAGCTTTCATATTGTGCTCAGTGAGTGTGTATCCCAATAGTGTGTCAATGATCACGATATGGGATAAGGGGTGGAATGTTATGGGTTATGTGTCAGCACGGTGTCAGGTTGTATTCTGACTCTGTGCTTTTTCTTTTGTATGTACAATTGCATGTCTTTTATTTGTTCTTTAAATTTATTTATGTTTTTCCCTGTTAAATTGTATTTGGTACTTGGAGTGTCTCACTGGTTTTGATTTGAAAACCATTACAACTGGCTATCACATCTTTAATAAATATCCAGGCATAAGTGCCTTGTATTAAAAAATTTGTTCAGGTCAGTAGAAAGATTCTTGCTGACTGCAGTGGCTTGGAAACTGCATGCTTTGGGAAAAGATCCAAGAGAAAACATTAAACTGATCAGCATAGCCTTCATATTCAGTCTCTGTTTCCTCCAATAAATATGAGACACATGCTTATAAATCACACCCATTCCTCTGTTCTCTATGAGTCTTAGTTTGGTATTTCACACTCTTAACATTGGATTTGCTTTGAGGAAAGCAATTTTCTATTCTTCTGGCAGTCATATGAGTAGGGACAAAAGTGTTGACAGCTCACAGTAAGAAGTCAGAACGTGCATTTGTGGGGGTTTTTTTGTGGTATTTTGTTGCTACATCACATACATATGCGAACCTCTTCTAATGTGAGTTTCACTATCATCAATCATACATGCCAAATATCACAGAGATTCAGCAAAGGCATTAATTTGTTTCAAAAGTCAGACTCCCAAAGTCAGTGCTCTTCATGAACTTGCATTCCCACCAATGGAGACCTCAACAAAGTTTCTTGGATTTATCTTTGGAGATAACAGCAGAAGTGCCAGCTGACCACCTCTGTAGCTCCCAACATCTCCTGCAGCCCCTCATGCCTCAGTGCATTTATTTATTTATTTATTTATATAAATATAAATATATATTTTTATATATATAAAAAATGTTAACAGGATGAGAGTATCTTCAAGCTCAACAGCTCATCTCCTGTACCCAAGACACTTGCCCTGCAGCCCATGTCTGGAGGGATGCAGGTGTGTATGGGAGACCCATTTCCTTCTGGAGCAGCAAATGAGGCACAACAGATCCCACAGGACAGATTGCACGGATCAAGATGCCCACTTTAAGGCACTTGAACCAAGGATGAGATTCTCCAGCAGCCCTACAGGCAGTTTGGACACCCAGCTCCCCTGGAGGCACAGGTACATGGGACACTAAATTACAGCCCTAAATTATTAACTATCTAACTCTAATACACCTCATTTTACCTGGGGAAATAAGGAATGCAAAGAACATGCATTCCTACCAGAGAAATTTTATGTAGCTGCCTAAGAGTGTTTGATAGCATTTTTAAAAGTTGATAGTGCCTGCCAGGGGTTTATGTACAGAATCACGAACGGGAATTTTCCTCCCATTGCCACAGTCCTTCCAGAGCCGTGTTATGGTTTACGATGCATACATGGGGTACTACTTTTAAAGGCAGGCTGCTGAAAAAACAAAATCCTCTTCATCTCCTTCTCTATCAAATGTCTCTGTTCATATTCCAATCCCAAAACAGAGAGCTCCATTTCCCGAGACAAGGAAAGTCTTTAACTCTAGCACCCATCCTCCCCAAGTATATTTCACAGTTTAAAGGAATTTTAGTGATATCACAATCACCTCACAGCCCCACAAAAATGGTTTTCAGCTACTTATCAGTTGCATCTTTTCAATCTCTTCCCATCAGGAACTTTATCTTCATTCCGCCAACTTCTGTGGTCTCCATGCTTTATTCCTTCTCATTAAGGGGTTCAGGAGATAGAGAATCTTATCCAGGCATTAAGAAGGTAAAATTGTATCCAGATCGTTAAGAGGAAAGCATGCAGCCCGGTGGTCCCCCCGAGCCAAGCCCTGGCTGGGCTAAGGACTGGGCTAAGGGCTGGGCTAAGGGCTGGACTATGGGCTGGGCTAAGGGCGGGGCTAAGGGCTGGACTATGGGCTCGACTATGGGCTGAACTAAGAGCTGGACTATGGGCTGGGCTAAGGGCTGGACTATGGGCTGGGCTAAGGGCTGGGTTAAGGGCTGGACTATGGGCTGAACTAAGAGCTGGACTATGGGCTGGACTAAGGGGTGGGCTAAGGGCTGGACTAAGGGCTGGGCTAAGGGCTGGGCTAAAGGCTGGGCTAAGGGCTGGATTAAGGGCTGGGCTAAGGGCTGGACTAAGGGCTGGACTAAGGGCTGGGCTAAGGGCTGGGCTAAGGCTCCCTGCAGAACTGGTGCCAGGCCGGGGCCTGGACTGGGGACGCCCTCTGCTCTGGAGGCCAGAAGCCCAAAAGGCCCCCCAGAACTTGATCCACTGTGATTTGTGAAAGCAAAATAACTTTTCATTGGTTTCCTGAGCTGTCCATCACCAAATCAGCTCTCTCATTTGATCTCTCACCCTTCCCCCGGAGCACGTGAATCCAGCACACCCATGTTTACTTGCAATGTTCAATACTCCTGGGAATACCTTACAATGGCAATTTGTCATTCACCACACTTTCTGATACTCCAGTGACAAATCAAGTGCTACTGGTTCAATACTGCAAGCTGTAGCAATGTGTTTATCTTTTAAATCTGTGGCTGAAACTAAAATGATCAGAATTAATTATTCAGCAACATAAAAGAAGTGATGAGATTTCAATTGCTATATCTAATCCATATAAAACACATTTAAAGTATAACAAAGATGAGCTAGATAAAGTCTTTTTCTTGTTATCAAATGATTTTTTAATCTTCGGGATCAGGGTCTTTTATCTCCACCATTTATGAGATCTTCACATTAACTGCTATACAATATCCCACAGATACTTTGTGCAACCCTTCTGTTAATAATGTCTATTGCTTACCACCGATGACACGTCAATCTTTTCTTCAACAACAATTAAAATTATTGTTTGTGTGCTCCTAAACCAAACTTCATCAAACTTGCAAATTTTTTAACCAATTGATTTTTGAAAGAACAGTACTATTTTTATATTCTGATTTGAGTAAGAAAGAACAAAAGATGAGGCTAGCAAAAAATGTAGACGAAAACTTGTTTAAGACCATTTATTCAGCTGATACTTCATACCTATAGATATATACATTGTTTTTAGATAACAGTGTATTTAACCAAGGGTTTACAAAGTGATGTAAACTAGCTATCAGGTCATTGCTTTAAAAGATTTACTCACTTCCTTTAACCTTTCTATTCCTGAGAACCATGGGGCCTTGTAAATGATAAAGAAGTTCCATGGTATCAAAGAGTCCAGTGTATTACTGACATTAAAATCAAAATCAAAAGTATACACATGCCTTGTTTACTAGCAAAAAAGAGAACAAAAAAGAAATCTAGGTTGTCATTCCTGGACATCAATCAGATTTAATGAAAATCTTGCACAGAATGAAAGACAATTTGGATTAAATTTTAAACCAGCCCTGCAGTTTTCACTCTTAATTGTTTTAGCAAGGTGACTTTATACTATAGGTACTTTAGAAAATCATTTGAAATAATGTTCTATGGAACCATGCTGTCATAAAACATCAACCCTTTTTTAAGTTTACCCTTTCTTCACAGAGAAGAATGAATGTTCTATAAACCTGCTAAAGGAGAGAATGCATGGTTTAAAATGCTGAGCACTAGCTTTTGAGACACAGAGGGTACTTAATGCAGAAATAGTCTAAGAAAACCACAACACAGAGAAAAGAGAAAAAGTGTCATCATCCCCTTACATTTTTTCCTCTCCCCTCCCCAGGCAGGGTGCTGCCTGAGGGGGTTCTAGACATGGACCACAACTCACAGACAAATAACCTCAGTCAGGTTCTATTACCCACAGATTGACAGACCTGTGAGGAATTGGCTGCCACAGCCTGTCACACATTCACCAAAGATTAAGGATCAGTGAAGAAATAGGGAAAAACATTGATGTGGTCACTCATCGTGGAAATGAGAAGTGCCCCAAAGCCAATGTCAGTTTCAAAGAGAAATTGATCACAGATTGTTACAATTGCCCTGCTTATATATGACCAATTTCAGTTCCAAGATGCCTACAGAATGGCTCAACTCTGCTGACTCTATAAAGACAGAAATATCCATTTCAGTTCCCACAATTAAGCATGTTCCAGGTCACCAAGTACTGCCCACATCTACTTCTATATATGTGTATATGGATGCTTGTATATAAAGAACCAAACATCAATGGAATGATCAGAAAATCCACAGAGCAGGAGTTCTACGCTCACTGGAGTCCCGGAGTTTTCTCAGCTGGCTTTGCCTGGCAGTTCTCAGGGAACGTGTGGCTCTGCTGCCATCCCAAATCTGCGCTTTCCTTGCCCAGCCTGAGTGCACGTGGGGCACGGGCTGGGCATGGCTGGAGATTTCCATGGCCAAAATCCCCCAGCATCATCACCTTTACACCTGCTCATTGCTTTGGAGAGCACAAAGCACTCAACACCCAGCTCAGCTGGCAAGTGTCATTTCTTGCAGATTGCTACAGCCCCACTGGACAAATGCACGAGAATCCATTTCAATTGAAAAATGTCATTTATTACCAATTGCTGCACCTGTGCTGACAATACAGAACTATACAAATCTCAGTTACGGATAAAAAAGGAATTTATTACATGAGTACAACAATGCTATGCAAAAATATACAAATATCAACTTCATTTAACAAAAACTTAATTTATTGCCAAGCTCTACAACAACTCACTATTACACAAAGATCAATTAGGTATTTAACAACTTAATTTATTACATAAAGGTGTACAGCCCATATAAAAACACAAAAATATGCATTCCCTCTCCAAATAGCCCTACACTAAGAACCCAACAATTATACAATTACACTACTTCATACATGTTTAAATAGAATTAAATGCGTATGTATTTACATATAAATAAATACATATACAACTGTAACAATCTATAGGTGTAAATATAGATTAAACATTACATATTACATACTATGTGTAAGTAGATATATAAACCAAACCTATCAATATACAAATATGACAGTACAAATCCAAATATTCATGAAACTGCATCAATACAAATACACAGCTATACATCTCCATACATATGTAAATGAAGTTAACATAGACCTAGATCCATACACATATAAAAATATAAAAATAGAATACATATACCTATAGAAATACCAATACACCCATTTAAAACAGTGATATACCTATAACTGCATCAGTACAAAAAGATACCTACACAAATGAAAACCTAGAAAACAGCACTAAAGTCAGATATAACAACATACATGTTACTTAGATACATATATACACATACATGTAATTACACACATATAAATATATATAATTACACACATACAAATATATATATAGCACATCCATAAAAAAAAGACATATGGAAATAGTCCTATGCAAATAGCAACATATACATGTAAATATCCATCTAATTATCCCTTTCTATGTGCAAGTTCATAAATCTTTAAAGAGAACTCTAAGCAGAAACTCTAAATCCAACAGCACCATCTTCAAGCCTCTCCCTCTGGCTCTTGGTCCCGTGCAGAGCAGTTCTCCTGGACAGAGACAGCAGATGGGACATCTGGGAAGCAAAGGGAACACTGAGTCAGGAGCAGGGCCTTTCCCTTGGCAGCACCTGCACTTCCATCAGCAAAGAGAAAATCTCAGAGCCCCTCCAGGATTGCTGGAAAGCAGCAGCAGGCCGAGGGGCCAGGGTGTGGCGAGCGCAGCGCGGCGGGACTGTCCCGCAGCCCCGGCACAGCCGGCACAGCTCCCGGGCCCTGCCGGCACAGCTGCCTTGCCCCAGGACAGCCCCTGTGCCGGCCGGGGCAGCTGCGCCGAGCAGCCCCAGCACGGGCAGGGCCGCTCCTGCCCCTGTGCCGGGCACTGCCCACGGCCACAGCCCACGGCACCCTCACCCCACCCTGCCCCACCGGCCCTGGGGCCTCACCAGCCTCTGTGCCAGCAGCAGCTCCTGCTCCTGCTCCTGCTCGCAGCCTTCAGCTTCTCCCTCCCGGCTCCTGTCCTCCTGGCAGGTCTGTCCTCCTGCTGTCTTCAGGGTCTTCAGTGCAGCTGAGGCAAAATCAGAGCCTCAGGAATTGGTTCCAAGGCCCAGCAGAGCTGCAGTCCCGGACCCCTCTGTGCTCCCTGCTGGCCCCTCCATCCCCTCAGCCCCGCCATGCTCTCGACAAACCCCGAGTCCCCTTCAGTTTCTTCAGACCCCGCAGTCCTCTCACCCCCTCAGTCCCTTCTCACCCATCCCGTCCCCTTAGAGCCACCAGCCCCCTCAGCCTGTGCCTCTTCCCTGTCCCCTCAGTGCCACCATTGCCCTCAGCTGCCCCACACCCTCAGCCCCAGCAGCACCTCAAGGTCACCGTCCCTTCAGTGCCAGCGCCCCCTCAGCCCCTCAGCCCCTCAGTCTCACCGTCCCTCAGCAGCTCCTCAGGGGACTCTGCCTGGGGCCAGCGGCAGCTGCCACCGCTCCAGGGACACCCGGGGCTGGAACTGCTGCTCCGCCCGGCCCGGCCCCAGCTCGGACCAGCACAGCAACAGGGGACAGAGGACACGGGGGAAAAACAAGAGATTAAGAAGGATCCGTGGAGGGAAAGAGGCAAAGAAAAGGCCTGTATATATACATATATCAATTTTTACTAAAGATTGATACTAAACTAAACTCCTATATATAAATACATCTATGCCTATTTATAAACTTAACTATATATATGTAAATTAACTGCACATGTATGTAACCGCATCTAGGCACATCTATAATTTCACATATAAAAATGTAATTATATACATCTACAAGTATATATAAATTAAACTATACAGATCTATTAACACATCTGTATAAATAGATAGACATAACAATATAGACATACAAATACACCTATATAAATCTACAAATATAGCCATATAGATAAGTACAACTATACAGATCTATAATATATGGCTATTAGCAGAGGGATTTCACCTGCCTGATGGTCACAGGCCCTCCCTCTGTCTCCTCCTGCCACACAGGGCAGCCCTCCTGGGGAGATCCATCAGATGGGATCTGGGAAGCAAAGGGAACACTGAGTCACTCTTGGCCCTCGTGCACATTTCCCTTGGGCACCAACTGTCCTTCTGTCAGGAAATGTTCAAGATGGTCTGAAAGGCAGATTCTCACTTGGAATTTGAAGCCTGCTCTTTAGAGAACAGGGACCTTTCTAAATGTTCAAAACAGTGTAAAGCATTGAAGTGTCTTGATAAAGTCTCAGTGCTCGCACCCATGAGAGCTTGAAACACAGACTGTCCCTGCTCCCTCAGAGAAGCCCAGCCTTGTTCTTTCTCTGTGCTGACAGACAGATCTTAGGTCTCACTAATCTGGGGTCATTCAGTGATTTGGAATTCTACTATGACTTTCTGCTTTTTTCCTCTCCAATCCTTCATCAGTCACTCAGTCTGGCCTGCCTGTAACCCTGCAGAAAACTTATGCAAGGAAATCAGCAGAAACATTGAGACACCAGGCTTGGTGACACAGCTCCACAAGGTCAACTTTATTCCCTGTTCTCTTGCCATAGCACAGGACTCAGTGTCAGAGCCTCTAGAGATGCATGGAGGGCAGGGCTCGGAGGGTTTTGTCAGTGCAGGATCTGAACTAAAGGCACCAGGAAGCACCAAGTCTGCAGACAAAATCTCAACTCTTCTGATCTCCCTTCCTGCCACAGGCAGGCTCAGAGCAGCTGTCTCACACCTCTCTAAACCAATGGGGGCTCTCTCCTTACCAGGCTCCTCACGCTCTGGGGAACTGTTCCCACAGCTCTCGGTGCCACATGAAGCTGCTGCTGCTGCTGCTGCCCTGTTCAGATCCCCCTCTCCTGAAGACTCAGGGGACACATTAACATTCCCCTTGAAAGAAAAACAGAAAGAAAGAAATCCAAAGATCACTCACTACTTTCTTGGAATAGTATCAGGGATACAGGAACTCTCCTTCTCCACTCCCAGGGGACGTGGGGCACAGGGGGGGAACACTGCCCACACAGTTCACATGACAAGCATTTTAAACTCAGGATTTGGGTGGCCAAGATGAAACTGAATGTTGTAAAAAATGTCCCTTGAGGCAAAATGCAGAAAACCAGAAGACACCAAGTGAGAGGACGTGCCCTCACGTTCTCACCCTGGCTCATCCCACGAGCTGCAAGAAATCAGCCAGCAGAAAGCCAGGGGCCCTCCTTGTTGACAACACGGCTGTCAGCAAGGGCAGAGCTCGCTCCCAGCACTGCCCAGGGCCCTCTGCTGCAAACCCACATGAAAAGCACACATCTCATTTCTGCCTGGGAATCTCACCACCCCCACCCAGCCACTCACAACAATCCATCACCAGGTGGTGCCTTTTTGGATCAATGCTGCTGCCCTATATGTATGACCCAGGCAAATATTTAGGCACCTAGGATATTTCCAGGATCACATTTTCCAGTACAAAAAAATTTGTAAATTTGAAAGGTAAAACAAAAATCCCAACCCACCTCTTTGGCAACAGCCCGTCAATCAGAATCCTAAAGATTCTAAAGATGATTCAGAGCCTGCAATGTTTCCTTTTAGTATGGAATAAAATGCTCTTGAAAGCTACTATGTGTGAGTTTACAGAAGACAAAAGACATCCCACTTGAGAATAAAATATTAGAAAATACAAAGAATCCCACTCCCCACCTTGAGCCTGCCCTTCCTCATTCATGAATGTACCGTAGCCAGTGGGGTCAGCACACCAATAAAAAGACAGGCATTTTCATCCCTATTCTTTTAGAGGTCTTATTTTACCAAAAATAATTAGATAACTCTGTAACAATGACAGAAATTAATTTCAAGAAGCCTTTGCTTCTCACCACGTAACGGTTCTAAGGCTCTCAGTCCAGCCTCTTTTATTCCCACCCAATGGTGTTACCTGAGCAGAGGGAGACCTTTGAGGCAGGGATCTCCTGATCTCTCGAATCCATTTTTCTATTTCAAGTGCTAGCTGTGATTCCTCTTCTGCAGCAGCATTCCATGCTGAGCTGGAGACTGTCGATGCTGCACAACCAGCACTACCAGATGGAACATTGGGGGCTGAAGTGCTCAGTGTGGCTGCAGGAATCCAAACACATTGGTCAGGCTCCACAAGGTGGCTTTGGGACACAGAGCTCTATTGCTGCCTTGGATCAACCATCCCAGGAAGCACACAGGAAACCCAGGCAAAGAAGCTTTTGCCCTTCCAGGTCCCTCTTCCTAGTAGACTTGAGAATTTCTGTCTCATAATGACAGAGCATTGTGGAAAAATACTTCAAGCGGTCTCTTTTCATGACATTATGGAAAAGCAAGGCTAGAACTCTTCCCACCTGGCGAGTCAGAGCCTGGGGGCTGCTGCTCCCTGTGGAGCTGCTGCAAGCTGCAGGGCTGGATGCCGAGCACCTCCCGGTCGGCCGGAGGCAGCTGCTCCCCGTAGAGCTCCTGCAAGCGGCTGGGGGCCCCTTCCCGCCCGAGCGGCAGCGGCCGCTCCCCGCCGAGCCCGAGCAGGTGGCACGGCGGGATCCGGAGCAGCTCCCGCTCGGCGGGCAGCGGCCGCTCCCCGTAGAGCTCCTGCAAGCGGCTCTGCCCCTCCCGCCGGGCCGGCAGCGGCCGCTCCCTGTGCAGCAGGTGGAAGCCGCAGGGCGGGCGCTGGACGAGCAGCGGCCGCTCCCCGGGGCGCTGCTGGAAGGGGCCGGGCCGGGGGCTGCGCAGCTCCCGCCCGGGCGGCAGCGGCCGCGCCCTGGGCAGCTGCTGGGAGCCGCGGGCCGGGCGCCTGCGCCCCTCCCGCCCCGCCGCCGGCCGCTGCCTGCTGGCCGCGCTCCGGCGCTGCAGGCGCAGCAGCAGCTCGGGGCGGTCGCGGCGAAAGCAGGGGTTGGTGTAGTGCAGCCAGGCCCCGGCATCGCCCGGCACGGCTGAGCCGAGCCAGCCCGGCACCTTGCGGAAGCCGTAGCGGTACAGCTGGCGCACGAAGCTGCGGAACTGCGTGGCCCGGAAGGGGCGCGGGGCCGGAGCCCGGGGGCTGCCCGGGCTGAGCAGCTCCCGCTCGAGCAGGGAGCGGTCGATGAGCAGCCCCCGGGCCCGGCTGTCCCAGCGCACGGAGCGGACGCGGGGGTCGTTCGCCAGGCGCCACAGCTTGGCGGGGAAGGTGCCGGCCTTGAGGCCGGCGGGCAGCGGCAGCTCCGCCATCGCGCCGGTCGCCGACTGTCGCCACAACGGCCGCGGCTGCGGCGGCGGCGCGCGGCCTGAGGGGGGCGCTGCGCTCGGCCCCGCTCGCGGCCCCGCGCGGGCCGGGCTCGGCGGCACGAGCGCGGCAGAGCCGGGGCTGCGGGCCCAGCGCGGGCGGGGCGGGGCCGGGGCTGGCCGGGAGCGCGGGGCCGCTGCAAACCCTGCCCTGCTCCCATTCCCGCAGCCATCCCTGCGCCTCGGCTTGCGGCGTCACCCCAAAGCATCAAGGCCAGCGCGGGAACTTTCCGAAAGGGCTCCGAACTGAGGAATCCCGTGGGAAACTCTTCCTCTCTGTCCAGTGAAAGCAAAATCACTCCATGTTCGGCATAGCTGAAGGGAGGAAAAAGATGTTCCATTGGGTAGCTTCAGTATTTTGGTTGGGGTTGTGAGCAGAGTTCCCCGCTTGAAAGCAGACACGGTCAAATGGGAGAAGAGGAAATGAAAAGAGAGAATTGAAGACATTCTTTTTGCCCTTTTTCCTCCCAACTGGTTGGTTCTTTCTCACTGTCTCTGCCTGTCTTCAGGAGATTTGGCACATTTCCCATTCTTTGGAAATAGAGGCAGAGACAGGAAGGGGCAGCAATTTTGTCAACATTTTCAGCCAAGCTAAACTCCTGTCAGCTTGAAGAATGTTATTTTACCTAAGGGATTAATGGCTTACAGTGATAGTGAACTCACACTGCTGTCTTCATCAGGAGGTTTTGCATTCTTCTTTCCTCAGTAATACTTTTTTCTTTTTTTTTCCATATTCAGGGGAGAGTTACAATGTGAAATCCCTCCCAGAGCCAAGTCTTTTCAGTGGAAACCAGCAAAGGTGATCTTGCAATGCTCTGCTTAGTGTCACTTGTTCTTTTTATTTTAAATTGTCTCTTGAATTTGAAACAGTTTCCAAAGCAGGAAAAAAATAGATCTATTTCTTCCATCTCTTTTAATTCCTGCCCCTTTTTAATATTTTTACCTGGTTTAAGCCTGAGGGTTCATGTGAGTATATTTATTGTTATGGCAGAAGCTCACCCCACACATCCCGTGGATATTTCCCTTGCATCCAGCTTGTCCTGAGTTCTGGCTGATGCTGCCTTCTCTTGCCTCCTTCCAGGTCCCTTTGTGAGGAGCCCAGTCCTGTCCCTTCACTCACTGCCCTGTGGGTGACGTGCTGACACAAGGATTGTTGGTCTCATCTCATTCTGGAGCAGTCTTTTGGAGTGAGTGTTTCCAAGATGCCCTGTCACCTTTTCCTCCGTCTGCTGGCTTTCTCCGGAAAACCAAAATCCACTACTTAGAAAATCTGTTCCCATTTCATCTTAAACAGCTTAACACAGAATCTAAATTAGGATTGCTCTGCCTCAGAGGGATGGTGTTTTCCTTTCTTTAGAGGCAGTGTAAGAAACCTCACAGAAATTATCCTAGCAACTGAATTACAACAAAATTTGTAATGAATAGGCCAAAAGGAGAAGACAGGAGTTCAGAAATGAAGGGACATCTTTCTCCATGTTTCTTCGCCCTTATTTGCCTCATGTCTGTCTATTGCTGCTTCATCAAGAAAAGCCTTTTTTTTAAGGCCTCCTTTGTAAAGGTATGAGACACACAGGAATACTGGCCCTGTGGCCTACTGGAGATGAGGAAGCAGCTGGTTGAAATGTGGATTGTCCATTGGAATGTTTAGTCAAAGCTGTGGTACAGTTATGGTTACATTGACTTTCCCACAGTACTCTGGGGCTAAGAATGAGAAATTACTATTGGCTGTGTTTTAAGGAAGCTGAAACTTAAGAAGAAATGTGCTTATCTTGTGTCTGGCAGCATTACTCTTCCATAACTTTCTATGGTACTGGTAAAATTTAATGTCATTTACAAACACCACAAGGTAAATAATGGATATTACATTTCAGTGTATGGGCCAACAGTTGGTTTAAAAATGAATAACAGAAAAGGGTTTTAATCTAATTTTTATGAAGGAAGAGCCTTAAAATTGTGGTATATGGTTTTTAGATTAAGATTTTTTTTCTAAGAATGACTTCTTTCCAGTTTCAAAAGAATTTGTAAAGACCAGAACTCAATGTACAGGCCTGATCACTTGAAGCACTGTTGTTTTGTATCTTTCTTTTTTTTCCTACATGGCATTGTAACTTTTGAATCACAATTGTTACTACTTTGAAAATGCAATTCTAGTGCTTTTTCTGCTGGTAAATACTTAGCAGTTATAAGTGAAAGAACATACAGGTTTGAAAGTTAAATATGCTTTATGTGAATATATTTTTTTCACTAGTCTCCTGGTATTACATGCAACAAGGGCAACATTAAACCACTTTATACTCCCTTATTGTTGAGAAGCATTTTGAAATTATTCATCTTTTCAGTATGTCTGCCATACACTGGTGTGTGTTTCAGCTGAAACTCCCCTGTGTGCCCTGCTGCTAGCAGGTAAGATCTCCTTGCAGTGTAGGAAGACACAATTTTCCCTTTCTGATTTGCACACAGCTGTGTCACTGCCTTGACCTTTTCATCTCTGCTGCTTAGACAGTTTTTCCTCCAACACCTGTGCCAGCAGTATTCCTTAAGGTGATGTAGCTGTGGTGGGCATGCAGGACCCAAACTGTTCCTGATCTTCTGGGAGCAAACTGGTGGTTCCTGAATGAATCCTGTCCTGTTTATTTCTACACTGTACTTGTGGCAGAGGGTGTTCCTGCCAGTGTTTTAGGTTACATGGTCTAAGCACAGCATCGTGACTAGTAAAAGCCAAAGAAACAAATATGTTCTTTTCTGACCAATTTACCTGGGGTCTGTATCTGAGACTTCCATTGCTGATAAAAGTGAGAATTCTTGGCAGACAGATTCCTGCAAAGCAAGTAATGAGTCATTGAGTTTAGCATCTATTTCTTCAAATCCTTGGCTACAGAATGGGAAAGAGAATGTTCATCATTTTATTTCTTCTCACAGATATGGTGTTTACCTAGTGTGGGAATACTTAGACTCCAAATTTTATCTTACATGACTAGAACTATTTGCAAAGGAGATAGAATCAGACAAAGACAAAGTTACTGCAACACTGGGTACAGAGTATGGTGAATAAACCAGAGAGTACAATGGAACTGATAAAGGGGCCTGGTGTCTTAGGCCTTATGGAACAGAAACCATGGGAGAGACAGACATGGATAAATGCTCCCTGGGCAAGAAGTGACCAAGAAATGTACTGTGAAACTTTGTGATAAGATAATGTTGCCAGGCAATGGGATGTCATGAAGAATGGGTTAACCAATGGGACATAGTTACCAAAATTAGAACCCTATGTGAGTGCCATGAAAGTTAAACCCTCTATAAACACCTTGTATACTGAACAACATTGGCTTCTGATCACAACTCAGAATGTTCCCTGTGTCTCCAGTTGCTCATAAGACAGTAGCCATAGATTCCAGTCTAGTGAATTCAAAACAGCTGAAACCAGCACTTAGGGGGCCACTTTAGTCTCTGGGCTTTGGAGTGTAAGAGGAGAGAACATAAAATCTGTTATACAACAAATAAAAGTGCAAAGCAAAAAGTCATGTTAACTGCCCTGAAAATGCACCCCAGTTTTCGAATGAACTTGCTGTGAAATGGTTCTTTGTTGAACTTCACAAGCAACGTCTGCCTCTTTCTCTGCTTCCTCCTTTTGGTTTGTTTTGTCTGCAAACAGCACTTCAGGCTGTTCTAGTGCTGCTCTTCCCTGACTAAAATGTCTTTGTACATTCCCCAGTCTCAGCTGAATATCTTTATGAACTATTTAGTGTGGTGACTGCCCCAGTCTTGTTAGAGCTGAAGCTGTGATTCCTTGGTTTGAGTCACCCTGTGTGCTGGACATGCTGCTCAGGTCTGCCAGGATTGTCATCCTCCCTCAAGTGAGCTGAGCTTGTGGAAGCATGTCAGGGACATTGAAGAGCCCAGGTAGCTCAAGTGGAAGAAATTCTCATCATCTGTGCCCATTCAGGCTGCCTGTGCCTCTGCCAGAGGGAAGTGGCATTTGTTGCCTGAGTAGCTCTAGGTGGACTAAAGGTCATGGTGAAATATTGTAGTGAGGGCTGTGGCAAAGGGAAAAAACTTGGATTTTTCAGGAGAGTTTTCAAAAAAAATCACATCTTGTTCTTGCTGCTGTCACAGGTTGTTTAGTCATTGTCTAAGGTAGCTCAGAAATGATTGTGGAATGTTTCTCTTGGACTTGATAAGGTATGGACTGTTCCTCATCCAGATGTGTGGCTGTGGGCCTGTGTGATTATCAATGACACACAAACTGAGAGAGGCAGACAAATTCTGCACGGCTCCTGGAGTTTAGGTGCCCTCCTGCATCTTCTGCTTACTGGAAAAACTTCTTGCCAAGCAGTGGAAGATACATCTCCCTCTTCTTATCCAGGAATATTGGCTTGACCATATGTATCTTGCAGCTCATGTCAAAGGAAGTACTGGGGACCTGGACATTTCACAGACTCAAAACCTTGTCTCATGTATTTGCTGTGTCCTTCAGTGAAGAATGTCTCCTTATCAGAGGATCTTGAAGATATTCTAGACCTAAGGCAAAGCAAAAGAGAACCAAAAAATTCAAGCACCTGTTGTCAGTGTTTAGGAAAAAGAAAATGCAAATATTTGCAAAAGGCTCAAATGAAGAAAGGAAGAAACAAAGCGCGGTTTAGTAGTTTAAAGCTAAAGGAATGGAAGTCTGCCTCCCTATGCATCCAGCTGCTTTCCAGGTGTGCACCTGCCAGGGATTTAACCTTTCTGTGTACTGGAGGTCTCAGGCTAAGACTATAAGCAGACAAACCAGACCAAACAAAACTAGCCAACCAACCAACCAAAACAACTCCACAAAATTCCCCAACCCCATTGAAACTAAACAAACAAACAAACAAACAGCAAAAAACCCCAAACACCAACCCACCCAGCAAACCAAATCAAAAGTAGGTGGAGAAACTTGTTTCCATGATCTCCTTCCTTTGATACAAGACTAATAAGACATCTTGACCACAGGATGAAATTTTGAGGAATGGGATGTTCACCAAATGAACACTAGAGACCCTCAAGGGAACTACTCACAATGTCCCTAATTTTGAGGAAGTGATTTCAGTATATCAAATACTTTGTGGGAATGTTTAGCCAGTGAGTTTGAGCAAAGTAATAAATATGTCTTAATTCCATGGATACAAACACGTGGATGTGCACGTGTTAGGAAAGTGATTTCCCACACAGCCAGCACTGAAATAAAGTAATGCCTCTTTTCCTACACTGAACTGGCAGTGGGGAACAGGCCGTGCTTGGTAACTTTCATTTTAGTCATTTCTATTGAAAAATAAAGAAAGGTGAAAATGAAACCTTCTCCAGCTGTTTCCATCGGGTTTACCTTTTTGGGGGCCCAAAGCTCTGTGCCACAGGTGTCCCGGGTGTGTGCAGAGCAATGCAGCCCCACAAAGCCCCCGGTTTTCCCACAGGGGGTCACACCCTGTCCCAGGTGTGCCGGGCTGTGGCAGCAGAAGGACCCGCAGCGCAGCGGGCGCCGTGCCCTGCCCGGCCGGGGCTCAGTGCGCAGAGCAGCAGCAGCGCCAGCGCCTTTCCACCCGCTCCTGCCTCGGCTGCACCCGGGAGACAGAATTCTCTGGGAATCAGCACTGCCAGTCACGGTCCCAGCTTGGAGCAGCTCCTGCTGGCGGATGTATTCCTCCAATTTGGCTGCTTCCAAATAGGAATAAAGGCAGAGGTAGAGACGTACATACAGAAAAGCCCTGGGTCTGTCCAAATAAACACATGTATGGGGGAATGTGCTAGGAATTATTACAGCTGTTATGACAATTTTGCCTTCTTTCCTGCCCTTTCCTCTCTTCACATTTCCTTTCCTTTTCCCTTTCAGATTTCCACCTGCTCCCATTCACGATTTTCACAGTTTTCCCATCATGTTTCACTCTCAAATTCTATTCCTTTCCCCCACCCTTTTGACAGGAAAATTAATCCACTAACACTAGAGGTTTATGTCCAAAAAAGAGACAGAAGAGTCCTCTGTGCTTTATTCCAATAAAGGGAGAATTCATGGGGCATTTCCCTGGGATCTCTCAAACTTTTGGAGGACACAACCTTCTTTTTATCTTATTTTCCTGGCTGCATTTGCCTTTCTCTTTTCCCCACTGTCTGAGGTACTTAAGAGAACTGGTACTTCCCAGAACGCCAGACACCTAAGATTCCCATCTTATGTATAATCCTCCCTTTTAATTTTTAATTCTTACAGAATTCATACTTTTTTCCCTGTTGCTATTTTCATCTTTCAATATCCAGTTTAATTTATCAGCAAACCTCCAGTTTGTTTGTAAAGGCAAATATCTTTTTCCATTCCTCAGTCAGTGGAACCCATCCTATTGTTTCTTTTCTTTCTTAATGCTAGTCTTATCTACCAGCAGATCCACAGCTTGTTAGTAAAGACAAATCCTCTCACTTTTCAGGTCACTTTCCTCACATTTTTCATCTCACATTTCTGCATCATCCCACTCATTTCCTGTTGTTTTTCTTCCCTCATGTTTCTCACAATTTTTCTCTCACATTTTTCACATTTTTCTCTTCACATTTATCATTCTTTCCTCTCATGCTCCTTACAGATTCTCTCTCACATTTTGTGCCCTTTTCTCACTCATGTTTTCTGACTTGTTCTGTCCTCAGCTTTCTCACTCTTTCCCCCTCAGGATTCTCACAATGTTCCCCTCACATTTTCTGCCTCTTTCTCTTTGCCAGTAAGGTTTCTCATTCTCTTCCCCTCACATTTCCCTCCATTTTTTCCCCATGTTTGTCATCCTTTTCCACTCATGTCTCTCAGAATTTTCCCATCCTATTTCCTGCCCTTTTCTCCTCTAATCTTCCTCTCCTATTTTCACTCACGTTTCTCACCATTTCCCCCTCAGTTTTTCTCACTCTTTTCTGCTCAGGTTTCCTACTCTTTTCTTCCCTCCCACTTCTCTCCTACTTCCACTCACATTTCTCACACTTGCCACCTCATGTTTTCTGCCTTTTCTCCCCCTCACATTTCTTCACCCACTGGTTCCTGTCAGTGACTTTTTCTCTTCCATAGTTGATGGGCTTGTCTTCTTTTATTCCTGCAAACTCAAAATAGTAACTCAAAATAATGAATGCTAGAGCAGTGGTCCAAGAAGCCCCTGCCTGTGCTGCTGAACACAAAGTCTGTGCTCAACTTGAAGAATCTCATTAAGAACAACATAAACCACAATGGATTTCTGCTGCACTTTTGGTTTTCAATTTTACAGTCTTCATAGTGTTCTAAATAAACAGACACCCTGAGAGATACACATTCCAGGTGAGTACTGTTATAAATGGATATTAGGATATGTTCAATTTTGTCCAATTAATCAAACAACAAAATTAAATTTAGCAGCAATTTATTAATAATAGCAGCAATTGTATATAAATGAATACAATCAAAGTATATTAGTTACAGATATTTAAGTATATACAAAATCAGGCAGTGAGGCAGTGAGTAATTTAGTGGGATTGAGGTTTGGTTCAAATAAAGCATAAGCAAAACTGACCGGGGGTACGGGCAGGGCCCTTCCTCTCACACTGTACCGAATCAGTCAAGCTAAAAAACTCACTTACATGCTGTTTACTAATACATACTAACACAGAATGTTCTAGGAAGCTCCTCCTAGTTTCTATTCCTAAAATCTACGTCCCTGTGTTGTGTTGCCATACGTCACCAGTGGTCGAGGTCTCTCCTTTCGGGGTCTTGTTTCCGATGAAGGCTCTGGGTCTTCCTCAGTGTTCACTGTGTGACCTCGCAGGGACCGCAGGCGCACTGAGCTCAGGGTTATATCATTAAATATATGTTCCCACAACAGGCCTTAGTCCAGTGTCCAGTGCCTGGAATGATCCCAATTTGGCTCAATTCAAGGTCAAAAGTTTTATTTCTAGGTGCTGTTTTTAGACTTATATCCTTACTATCCTCACTCCCACCAAACAACTGGAGGATGATTCCATCTGCTTTGTTTAACCATTTCCTTTATCCTTTTTGCTTTATAACAATTAAGTGCAATTTTTCTATTGATTATAATGAAACAATTTTGCTAATATAGTTACAATTTAATTAGCATGAATCACATTTATAACAGTACCATGCCCGAATTTTTGAGCTACCATTTCCAAGGTTTTTGGGGGACCATTCCCAGGTTTTCTGGGGGAACATTCCTGGGTTTTTGGGAAAAATGTTTGTGAATTTTTGAGAAATATTTCTGAATTATTGAGGGAACATTACGGAATTTTCGTGGGACCCTTGCCGGATTTTTGAGGATCATTCCTGGATTATTTGGGGACCATTCCTGGGTTTTCAGGGAACATTCCTGGGGTTTCTGAGGAAATGTTTCTGAATTTTGGAGAGCATTTCTGAATTTTTGAGGTACCATTCCCAGATTTTAGGGGACCATTCCCAGGTGTTTTGGGGTACCATTCTCGGTTTCTTGGGCTGTCCCTTGTTGGTGAAGGAATAGCAAAGACTTATGAATGCCTAGCAAGCAGTTCTGAAACAATAGATGAAATAGAGATATTAGCAGTATTTGACATAGATGCTGAAAATAGTTATGTTAAGGTTTGAGGCCTCTTCCTTTGTTTAGATAAAACCAAATACAATACATGGCAAAGAAGTAGCAGATATCCTGTCTCAAGCCTGGCAGGAAAGATCTCAAGATAAGGGTAAAGCCATAAAACATGGTAATTTAGTTGTTCCTATAGGTTGCATGCAAGTATTAGGAAATTAGTATATTGTATTAGATTGGTTATTGGAATTCAGAATATTCATTATGGAATAATACTTATTGTACTGCAAATGGAAAATCCTTCTACTTCTCCCTGCTCTCTTCTACTTCTTCTCTGCTCCTGCTTCCCCTCTCTTCCCTCCCCACTCCTCCTCTCCAGTCTTATTACCTCTAATCTCTAACTTTTCTCTAAGCTCTCTCTTATACCCACGCCCTATAATAAAATACAACCCTGAAGAACAGCAAATAATAAGCTCCTGAGTCTGTCCCGCGACCGTCCAGAAACCCCCTGGTCCCACAGTTTGGCGCCCAACGTGTTCAGGGCCAGCTACTTCACCCTCTTCGCTGTGGGACGTTTTTCTATGGACGGTAATTAGACCTACTTTTAATTACTTCCTCGGTTTTCGTGAGCACGGCTTTCCGTTGTTTGACAGCGTTCTGGGCCGGAGCTCTTTAAACTCATTCTATCAAGGCAACCACCGAGTGAGGGGAGCCGAGCTCTGGCCGGATTTGCCTGATGGCCTCGGGGCTCCGACGCTGCCGCTGGCCGGTGGTGCCTGAGCTCTTCGAGGGCGCTGCCAGGGCGCTCCCCGCAGCTCAGCGGGAGTTTGCCTTGTGCACAGAGCACGGTCCGGCGCTGCTTGGCCCCGCCTGGGCTATCGCTCTAAGTCTGGAGACAGGGAGGTCCCCGAGTGCGCTTGGCAGCTGCACAGCGACACCTGAGGCACAGCTCAGAGGAAGGGACCGGGAGCACAGCGCCCCCCGCGCCGCGACACTGCCTGGCCAGCGCCTCTGAGGAGGGCCGGACACTGGACGCTGTATCTGCGATTACCGAGGCTAGTATATTAAACCAATAACGGGACAGACTCACTCTGCACACGAGAGAGCTCTTTATGAGCAACTAAAGCATTTAGTAGGCTCTAGTCACATTGATTTGCCTAAGCAGGAGCTAAAAAACCTCCTAGAATGGACCCTAGTTAATTTCCTGAACACGGACCACTCTGCAGTTTTTACTAGGAGCTTTTGGGACACGGTTGGTGTTAAGCTTTTTAATGATATTTCCCACCGGTATATGGCAGCTGCGGAGCTAGTTCCAGCCTGCAGGGTGTTGGTCCAGCTCTTTGCCGGAAAGGGTCAGCCCGCTGCGACCGCCCTGCTTGACCAGCTGCCTGTGGCTGCTGCACCCCCCACGATCGCCAGTTCGCGCTGCGATGAGCCTTCCATCTTCCTCCCGGACCCCGCAGCCCCGACATCCTCACTCCCACAGACCCCTGCCACTGCGCCCTCCCCTCCCGCCGTTCCGGACCCCGCTCCCCCTACCCCTGATCCTGTGACCCGTCCTGCTGCTCCCACCGCCCCTTCCCCCGCGCCATCTGCCGCTCCTGTGCCTGCCCCCTCGGTGTCCACACCCGTCCCCGGCCCCGTCCCCCCAGTGCCCCCCCTCCCGCCTGTCTCTGCCCCTCCCGCGGCTCCCGGACCCCTTGCGTTTGCCCTGCCGCTGGCTTCCCCCCTCATCCCCCCGATCCCGCCGCCTCGGATGCCATCCTCGCGTTTCCGCCCGCCGTTCCGCCGCGTCCGAGCCTCGCCCCCTCGGTGCCCGCAGCCGTCCCTGTCCCGACTCCCAGCCCCCGTGCAGCCGCATATCGACCCCGCCCCTGCCCCGCCGCGACCGCGCTGCTTGCTGCTGCCGCCGCGCCGCCCCTGCCCTCCTCCCCCCTGCCCATGGCTTCCCCTGCACCCCCCACCGCCAGGCGCCGCCGCCATTACGCACGTGGAGCCCATTGTGCCCGGCGCGTTACATGCCCAGCACTCTGCTGTGTCCACAGCTTTGATAAACACACCCCTGCTGCAATCCCCAGCCCCGGCCAGCCAGACCGCGCCGTTTCACTCCGTGCAGGCGCCCCCGGGGACGGTCCCCTTTCCCGCACCGGGGGGAGCCTGTCGGACAGTGAACCAGCCGCCGGAGCTCGCCTGCGGCAAAGCGTTTCCGCTTGGCCATGGCCCCGCAGCCGCGCTGGCCGTGGAGCCGCCGCTCGCACCGTCCCGTCCAGAGCATGGCCACGGCCGAGCCGCCGCTGCTCGGCGGCTATTCCGTGTCGCTAGCGGCGGCGCAGCCCCCGGTCACCGCTGCCGGATCTGCCGGGGCGCCTGTACCGCATATGGCCCCGGCCATGGCCGCGTGCACGGCTCCCACGCCACCCGATGAGTCTCTGATCCGGCCCCCGCTGCAGCCCCGTCTCTGTCTCCCGCTGCGGACACGGCTCCCTCGCAGACAGCGCCGCAGTCCGTGCTCGCCAGTGCGTCTCTGTCCTTCCCGGCCCCTCTCGGTCTAGAGCAGTCCGCCCCGCTCCCGACTCCCGCTGCTGGTCCCCCGAACACAGCTCCACTGCCCGCCTATGCCAGCACTGCTCCACCCTCCCTACAACTCGCCGGAGACGGCCGCCCGCAGCCCGCCATGCAGCCGCCCGCCATGATGAGCTCCGCCGCTCCGGACACGACCGCAGCACATGCACGGAGCTCGCCAGCGCCGCCTGCGCTCTCCACACCGCTCCTGGGTCCCAGTGCCTGTCCTCAAACGTATCCCTCTGCAGCTTTCCCTACGCCGGACCTAAATGTGGCGCATATCCCAGCGTTTCAACGACACGGCTCCGCAGTCACCATCCCAGTACACCGAGAGCCTCCAGCAGTACCACCGCACCTACCGCCGAATCCACCCAGTTCAGACGCATTTCTACAGGACAGAGGGGGAGGTGACGCCATAGCGCCCCCGTTAATAATGGAACAAACAAGGAACTATTTTATGCCTGCAAATACTTTGCCTATCGTGCAAAAGACAGCTTCAAACTGCGACGCTGCATCCTCAAACCCCGCCAGATTTAAAACCACAAAAATATTATGATGCTTCAGTATTGACGGACTGGCAAAAATTAGACGGGACATTTGTAAAGATGAATGCCTTAATGTGATGGCACTGCCTGTCATCTTTAATCCCCAGCCCGGTGGTCCCAGGAGGTGGTCTCCCATTCTGTCTCATGAGATTAAGGAATTAAGGAAAGCATTAAAGGATAATGGCATCGCATCACCCTATTTCAAACAGGTGCTAAAAAGTACATTGGACGGACATACACTTACACCGAATGATTGTAAAAACCTCGCGATGGTCACGCTTACTGACTCACAATATCTCCTATGGGAATTGAAGTGGAAAAGGATGCTCACAGAAATATTAGCAACTTACAGAGATAGTACGGATGTAGAGCTGCCTGCTCTGACCATATCTAAGTCATCTGGTGACCATCCCGACGACAAAAATGAAGATCAGGTGAATCTTCCCAGAGCAGCCTTTGATGATATTAAGAAAATGGCACGCAAGGCATTTCTGCAGGTTCAGCCTGCAGGAGTCTTTGAAAAGTCCTACAACCTGATTACCCAAGACCCAGCTGAACCTTTCAACACATTTGTGGATAGAGTAACCCAGGCTTCTGAAAGGCAGTGTACTGACGACATTGCTCGTCCAATAATGATAAGAGACATCATTGAAAATAATGCCAATGCAGAATGTAAAAGGGCCATCAAAGCCATGGCGAAGGACAAACCAGCAGTGCCCGAAATGATAGATGCCTGCAATAAAATCGGAAGTCCGCAGCACATGGCTTCTATACAAGCAAATGAATTGGGAAAAACCCTCGCAGAACATCTTGAAAGGGTTCTTAGTGCACAGACATCACAAACCAATGCACTGGCAGCTCAAACAGAAGCCCTGCGAACCAGGCAGGCACATCTCTGTATGCCAGATAAACCTTTTTTCCTTGCAATTTTAGGACAAGAGCTGAGACTGTGTGATCTCATCTTTCAATGGGACCCCTCTCAAAAAGATCCCTTGTTAATGATTGAATGGGTTTTCATTTCATACAGGTCGCCAAAGACAATCCTCACACCTTAGAAATGATGTCTCAGATCATCATCAAAGATAGAGCAAGGCTTCTTTCAATAGCAGGTTGTGAATTTGCAATTATCTATTTGCCCATGAAGAAAACTTATTTTTAGTGGGCAATGCAAAACGCAGAAGACTTGCTGTATACCTTGCTTGATTTTCCAGGTGTTTGCTCCATTCACTATCCGGCACACAAAATGATCAAAGCTAAATTATGCTACAAAGAAAAACCTCTGATCAGTGAAGAACCTTTAGAAGCAATTACTGTATTTACTGATGGATCAGGGCAAACTCACAATTCAGTAGTTACATGGCAAAATATGGAAACAAAAGCTTGGGAACAAGATGTTCAAAAGGTTGAAGGTTCTCCTCAGATTGTAGAATCAGCAGCAGTTGTAAGGGCTTTTCAGCTCTTTCCAGAACCTCTCAACTTGATAACTGACTCAGCATATGTTGCTAATATTGTCAAGAGAACTGAGGGATCAGTTCTAAAGGATGTGAACAAGTGATGTCTTTGGCTTACCTGTCTTTACCAAACCCTATCTCACAGAACTAAACCTTATTTTATTTCCCACATAAGGGCCCATTCAGGCCTCCCAGGATTTATGGCAGAGGGAAATGCTCGAGCAGATGCATTGGCATCAGCTGTCTCTGATGAGGAAGATACAGCAAACATTGAAAATTCTACCTCAGTGCTTGCTGCAATAACTCTGCCTAACACTATTGAACAAGCCAAATTGAGCCATGCATTCTTTCACCAAAATGCACAGGCAATTAAACGAGATTTTCACATTACCTTAGAGCAAGCACAAAATATTGTACGAGCTTGCCCTGACTGCCAGCTAGTTCTGCCACTTCCTGCTACTGGAGCCACCAACCCAAGAGGGCTGGAAATTCTGCAGAAGTGGCAAACAGATATTACCAAGTATCCCTCTTTTGGGAAGCTTAAAAACATCCATGTCTCTGTTGATACATTTTCTAACGGAGTTTTTGCTTCTGTACATACAGGGGAAACAGCTAAGCACGTTTGCCACCATTTCTCACAAGCCTTCTCTTATCTAGGTATTCCCCAAGAAGTTAAGACAGATAATGGACCTTCCTATACCTCACAAGAATTAGCTGCATTTCTAAATAATTGGAGTATTCGCCATACATTTGGCATACCCCACTCCCCCACAGGTCAGGGAATAATAGAAAGAACACATCAAACTCTAAAACGCATTTTAGATCAACAGAAAGGGGGAGATGCTCAGGCTACACCTCAAAGAAGGTTGAATAAAGCGTTGTATGTCTACAATTTTCTGAACAGCTCAGCTGAAGAGCCAGATCCTCCTATTTATAGACACTTTTTGAATAACAAAAAAAGCAAAATTGAAAGAAAATCCCCCAGTTTTGGTTAAAAACTTAGAAACAGGACAAATAGAGTGACCATACAACCTCATAACATGGGGAAAGGGGTTTGTGTGTGTTTCCACAGATGGAGGCCTCAAGTGGGTGCCAGCAAAGAATGTGAAGCCCTACTGTGCATCGAAGCCTCCTGAAACCCCCACAGCAGCCAGTGATCCTGCGAGAAGCCAGGAAACAAGCACCCAGACCTGAACTGTGCAGAATCATCAGGAGAAAGCGACCTGCCAGAAACAGCTCAGGAAAAGAATGGAATTGTATCGATTGTGTGAATGCATGTTGTTTTTCTTTTTTTTACTTTTTGTAGTCAAGCTTTACCTGTAAGTCAACCAAAGACAAATATTTGCGTTAATTTAGCCAAATCTGCAGGCTCTGATACCATTTGCCTATCTAACACAAGTCCTGAAAAACCCTTTTCAACCTGTTTAGTTGGAGTACCTTTCCCAAAAGGTTTTGATAATGTTACCCTGGAGAGGTACTGGCCTTACCATGATCCTCATGCTCTTTCAGATCCCAGCCAAAAATATGAAACTTATATTGACAATTCTAAAGTTGACAAATCTGATCTCCAAGAGCTGGAAATCTTAGGTTCAGTAACTATGGACAGCTGTTACATCTTTGATCTCATGGAAGGAGACAGTCCTCATTTAAATGTTACCCCATATCACACAGCTTAGAGCAATGTGATTTTTTGGTGTAATCCAACTAAACTTCTCACATATTTTGAGCCACACGCAAGTCGATTTAGCAAACTTCCAATACGATTTCCCAAGGGAATTTGGCTCATTTGCGGAGACAGAGCCTGGCAGGGCTTACCCGCATATATAGAGGGTGGCCCTTGTGCCCTAGGACAGCTCACAATAATTGCACCCAGTGTTAAAGAGGTGGTCAAAAAGAAAAATAGAAAAATTAGATCCTACACAGGATATCACTATGAAAGCAACTGTGATAGTGACTTTCATCCATGGAATTCTGGACTATCAATTATCACAAGCATCTGTTTACCTCAGCTAAGTTCTTCAGTTGCCCTGAAACAATTAAACAAATTGGGATGTTGGCTCAGCAAAGAAGTTAATGCCACTTCAATTGCAATCAGTGATTTACTGACAGATGAAGAAGCAGTTAAACAGGCCACTTTACAAAACAGAGCTGCTCTAGATTTCCTTTTACTAGCTCATGGACATGGCTGTGAGGATTTTCAGGGATTGTGTTGCATGAATTTATCGGACCATTCTGTTTCTATTCATAAACAGTTGCAAAATCTAAAAAATTTGGCTGACCAAATCACTACAAATACCCCTGCCTGGTTAGACAGTTTGTTTGATGGTTGGAAACTTACCTCTTGGCTAAAGGAACTCTGTAAAATAGGTTTGTTTATTCTAATAGTAATAATTGTAGTTATAGTGTTTGTACCCTGCATACTACATTGTACACGACAGATGATAACCAAAGCAATTTCTAATGTATTAGTTGTTGAACAAAACGGGGGAGATGTTGGGGAGAATGAAATGGTGAAACCCCACAAATATGAAAGCATAAATTCTGAAAATGATGTTGAAATGATAGTCACTTTCGAGACACCAAGTTTTAGTTACTAAGTAACTAGAAGACAGTGGAATGGCCTGCTAGGTAATCCCCTCCTTGATGAAACAATGACTCCTGCTACAAACGGGTCAAACTCCTTGTTAAAGTACAACACACTATGGTAATACGAAAACCACTATAGGCTGTATGTAAATGCTACAGAATTTGTATTTTGTAGTAGATTGGTTAGCGGAAATTTAAATATTCATAGTAGAAAGAAATTTAAAGTGTTGTAAACGGGAAATCGCTTTCTTTTTTCTCTGTCTCTTACCTCTCGTACTTCTTTCCCTCTCTTACCTTACTTGCTTCCCTCATTTCCCTTCTCTTTCCTCGCTCCTCACTCCCCCTCCTCTCCTCTCTCTCGTAACCCCTCACCCTCCTCTCTCTCCTCCTCACACTTACCCTCTGCTTTTCATTTCTTTCTTCCTCCCTCCCTTCATTATATTATCCTTTTTCTATCCCAATATCCCATTCCCAATTCCTGTCCTACTTTGGGCTGTAGCAGGCAGCCCTCGGTAGGATTTCTCAATACCCACGCCCTCTCTGTGTGTGTAATAAATTGTTACTGTAACCATCAGCTTATACTGGGCTCTGGAGTTTGTCCCTAAGAACTGTCCGAGAACACAAAGAGATCCCGCAGACAACAATGCAGTTCTTCACTTGGATTAGTCACTGTGTGGGATTTGAGGTTTATCTGGATTTTAAAACCCTCGTGGTGGCTCTGACACTGCTCAGGAGCTGGCAGGAAAAGCACAGAGTAGTTTCCATCAGATTGGATTGTGGAAGAATTGTTTGGGACTTGGATTATCTGTCTGGGTGATCACAGCCCGGAGTCAGGGATTTGTATAATTCCATACATTTGATTCCCAAAATTTCCCAGCCCAGGGCCTTGAGCTGACAGGGCAGCACAAAGATTGTTCTCTGTGTGGTGCCCAGATTTGGGTTTCACTGTCAGCTTTGCTAGTTCCCATGAATTATCCCATAGCCCCAAATTCCCTGCTCAATTCCCGCTGCCCTAACCTCACAGTGCCTCATGGAGGGTTGATATTCCCATGCAGAGCTGCTGCTTGAATGCCAGCTGTGCCAGGAACCAGCACAGCTTCCAAGGAAGCTCAGCAGCATTGGGACAGGCATATATTCCAAAGAATTTGCTATTTAAACCTTCATTCCCCAGCCCCACCCATGTCCCTGAGGGGCACTTGGCAGAGTTGCCTGGAATTCACCTGATTTAGCCCCCCTGAGCTCAGGCTCCAGGTGATGTGTTCAAGCAGGAGAAGGCAGGGGCCAGAGGCCTCCCAGCCTGTGCCAAGGCAGCCCCCATGCCCATGGGAGGACATCAGCTCCTTTCAGAGCTTCAGCAGTGGCCACTGTGAGTTCTTGTCCCTCAGGAAAGGATGCACATCCCTGCCTCCAGTGGGACCCACCTGTGAAAGCTTTCCATCCCTTCTGCACTTCCACCTGGCTCCCTGGGAACTTCCACCTTCATCCAAACAAAACTTCATCCCACCCAAACCTTTGATGTTAAGGCATCTCTGCAGGCTAATGCTTGGGATTAAATATCTGTGAGGGAAGATGGCCTTGGCTTTAATGCTGCTGCTGGGTGATGGCCTCAGGCTGGAAGGGAAGGGATTTGGGGTGGCTGGGACATACCTGGCAGCTTCATGGGAGCACTGGGAGGCTGGAACCAGGAATTGCTGTCTGAGCCCCTCTGCAAGCAGCTCGTGCTGCCATCACCAGGAAATGCCAGCTGTTCCTTGGGGTGCTTTTGGGCTGTCAGTGGCCTGTATCCAGGCTGAAGCATCTCCAGGTGCCTGTTCAGAGCAGCCCCTGGCCCAGGAGCCACGGGCAGCCCTTGAGCCGTGTCCGTGCCAGCGCTGGCCGGGCACCCCAGCGCCCATCCCCGGGACATGTGCTGGGCACAGCCCCTCCCCTGCAGAGCCCAAGGACAAGAGCTGCTGGGTCCCTTTCAGGGGCTCCTAGCCTCCTCCTGCCCCACATTCCCTGCAGCTGGGACACACACAAACACCAAGGAACATTGCTGGCAACGAGCAGGGGACACTGAGGCCTCTGTGCAGCTCTGGGCCACAAAAACAGCCCCAGCTTCAGCAGCTGCCATCATTTTGACAACACTCACCTGCAGGAAATGCCCTCTGCCACTCTCCAGAGGAACTTTGGTCATGCAGCAAGGGAAGCCTCAGGATGTGTTCTGCTCATTTCTCCATGCAAAGGGACATTGCAAGAGCAAATTTACAGGTGCTGGGGAAATCCTGGAAAGGCCAGGGAAATCAGGGTTATGGGAAGAATTTGGTGCTGTCATGTTGGTTACCAGCCTGTTCTACCCTACAGCCATGGCAGGGGTTGGTGTGTAAAGCAGCTTTAGCAGAAGAGGAGCTGCAGTTGTTTTGCTGGTTCCAAGAATTCCCATCCTTGGGAGTTTCATGCTCATAACCCATAGAGCAGCTCAGTCGGTTGGAGCAGGGTCCTGGTAATGCTAAGGTTGTGAGCTCAATTCTCAAATGTACCATGTACTTGAGAGTCACATTTTTAGTATCCCTCTCAACCCAAATATAATCTGTAATCTGGAAATAAATAGGAAAATTTTCAGCTGAATTTTAAGAGAAGAGGTTTTACCATTGCAGAGCATTTTTGAGTTGCAGAGCAAGGGGTAGGGGCAGCATCTCACCTGGCAGGTGTTGGAGAAGCAGCCCGAGTGGAACCGTGCCCGGCCCCGGCTGAGCGGCTCCTCCCGTGATCCAGCCCCGCTCGTTCCGCAGGGGTGCGGCGGGCAGGAGCCCCGGGGCTGTGCGGACACGGGGAAGGGGGAGCCGGGCGCTGCTCTCCGCTGAGGATTGCGGGGACTTTGCACCCCCGCGGGATGGGGGCACCGGGAGCGGCGGGATTAGGGGCTCCCTGGGTTGGCACGGCGCTCCCCGTGCCCCGGCCGGTTCCAGCCACGATCCAGCGCCTGCACGAGGAGATTCCGCCGCCGTTCTCCCGGGCGCGGTTCCCGGCAGAGCCCCGGCTCCCCTCGGCCGCAGCGGGATCGTGCCCGGAGTCCCATGGACGCTGCGGCCGGAGCAGGAGCGGCAGCGCCGGGCTCGGCCCCAGCGCCCGTCCCGGGGTGGCTCCTGCTGCCCGCGGCGATCCCGGTCCCGATCCCGGCCCCGATCCCGCGATCCGCACCCTGCCGGCCCGGGGAGAGGCGGCACCGCTCCAAACCCCCAGCGGACACCGCCAAAACCCAGAACCGGCCCCTGGTACCACCTGAGCACCTCGGGCTCCACACAGCACCGGGAGCAGTCCCTGGGCTGGACTCGGCGCAGCGCTCCGGGCGAGGATCCCACCCCATCCCAGGAGGAGCATTCCCGGATGGAGCGGGGCGGGAGCGGCTCTGCCGCAATTAAAGCGCGCGGGCGGGGCGGGGCGGGGCCTGCACGGGTGCGCGGGGACCCAGAGCGCATGCGCGGGGCGGGGCTGAGGGGATTTAAACGGCGGGGAGAGTCCAGCGGCGCCATTTGCTCCATGACACTACTGGTGAGCGGCCTGGGTTGTCTTTGTCTTTTCATTTATGCTTCTTGTCTTCTATGTTTCTTTTTCTCTATTGTTCTCTCCCTATCTTCCCTTCCCTTCTTTTCCTTCTGTCTTCCCCTGCATGCTCCTACACAACCAACCCTACCCTGTAATTGTCTTTATAAGGTGGGTTTGGGGTGTTTTTTAGGGATTTTTTCGAGTTTTTGTTTAATTTTTTTTACGTTTTTTGGAATTTTAAAGGATTTTATTTCTGTTTTTGAGGTTTTTTAAAGGATATATCATATTTTTGGGGGACTTTGGCATTTTTGGGTGTGTTTAAAGTGGGATTTTGTGGAATGTTTTTAAGGTTGTTTTATGGCATTGTTTAGGGATTTTAAAAATACTTTTTTTTTTTTTTAGTGTTTTGGGCATTTTTTGAGGGTTTTAGGAGGGGGTTGGTTTTGAGGGGGTTTTTATGGGATTTTTTGGGGGGCATTTGGAGATTTTGTGGGCTTTTTTTGGGTTTGTGGTTTCTTTAGGTTTTTTCCTTGTTTTTGGTTTGGTTTTTTTTGTTTTGTTTTGGCGGGGGTTTTTTCCAGGTTTTTCAGGATTTTTTTCCTTTCTTGGATGGGGGGAGAGATTTTTTAATTTTTAGCTTTTTTTTTTGTTTCAGTTCTTCCCCCCAGGATTTCCCTCCCTGGGTCAGTTTTTTAAGTGCTGCTACAAGGAGATGCTGTAGGGCACCGAGACCCCTGGGGACCCCCCAGGGACACCCAGGACTCAGCGGGAAGAGCCCAAAAATTTTGGGGACATTCCTCATCCCTCTAAATCATTAACCCCCACCAGAACCTTCCCCTGTATCTGTGTGGAGTTTTTGGGAATTAATTCGGAATTTTCTGGGGAGGTTTTGGAAAATAGGGGAGGAAGGAACACTAAAAAATAAAAATAAATTTATTTTAAAAAGGGGATTTGGGGAAAAAATGAGGAATTTCACCTCAAAAATGGTGAAGGGAGCCCCCAAAATACACGTGTGATAAGGTGGTTTTAGCCAAAATGGGGCATTTGGCCTCAATCTCCCAGAATTTGGGGAATCACCTCAAAAATCCACCTCTGGGATTTTTGCTCTGTCCGGGCGGGGGCTGCAGTTTGGATTGTGCACCTGTACTATATAGTATAAGGTATATTGGGGAAAAATACTTTGAAATTCATTTTGTGTACTTAGAAGCATTTCCTGAATAAGAACTTTTGTGCAATATATTACTGGACAGTAATAGAAGACCCTGAAAATCATGGTTCAGTTTATATTCAGAAATGAGATTTGAAAGACAATTTGTTACTCCCAGGCAAAAAAGCATAATAGAATTATTCTGCCTTTAAAACACATATTATAAAAATATTGATATCTAAGTGCTTTTTTATCAGATCTGTAGCAAAGATAATATTCCACACAAGTGAACCATTAAATAATCCCAAGGCATCAAAAGTAGATACAGCTTTTGCTACATGCAAACCCTGTTATTTCTCAAGTTGCCCCAGTTTTATATTTGACTAAGAAAAGCAACAAACTAAAATGTCTAATTTCAACACGAGGGATTAATCATATGTTAATTGCAAAGTCCTTGGAAAGAGCAATAATTCAAGAAGGTCTTGGTATGCTCTGTGGCAACTCCAGTCATATTTCTAAGTGAGCTGCATAGAGCACTCAGTAATGAATGTAATTCTTTCCTTGGCCATTTAGAGGTTATTCTACTTTTCCTTTTATCTGGGTATTATAGGCTCAAGTATAATTGCTGCAATAAAGTGCCTTGAAAGCAATTTAGCAATGGTATTTCCATGCTCTTGAATACATCCAACAGCCTATGCATGCCTACAGGAGATCAATAAAGGGTTTAGGACCCAGTTCTCTTGAGATATCCATGCAAAGGATGTCCATGGACTCAGCAACTCACTATCAGATTAATTCTAAAATGACTGTGGTATAATTTGATGAAAAGAAAGTGCCCCATCCATAGTGCCATGAGATTTGAACTCAGGACTCCAGTCCTGTCATACTACACCAACATTTTCCTTAAAGCAAGTGCCAGGATGGAGAATTAATGTCAGAAGAGAAATGTCATAGAAAAATGCTGCACTTGGGGATTAAACAAATAGAGGCAAGGAAAGCCTTACAGGAAGCCCTTCCTTTGTGTAAAGGCTGTGAGCCTTCTCAACTTCCACTGAAATTGCTGTGGTTGTGCTTAGGACTTTTCAGGAGCAAACCCCAACTGTGTTCTCACCAGCTTTCCCACAGCACCAAGCTCTCCTCCAAACCCATAATATGTGTGCAGATCACACATTGCTGCATCGTTAGCAGCAGCACTGGCTTTGGGAAAATATTTCTATCATTAACCCAGCTGGCTTCAATGAAAGTGAATTTCAGTAGCAATAGAGCATTTCTCTCACCTAGTAAAGTCAGAAGACTCCTGATGCAATGTAGCAGCATCTTCCTACAGAGCAGTAGAGATCTATTGGGACTTGTTAAATTTTCCAGCTGGGTTATATCCAGTGTCATTTAGTTGTGGTTTTTAAAGGCACAAGCTTTTCTAGCTTGGTATACACTCAAAATACAGATCTTTTTCAAGAGATATTTTTCTCCTCTTGAAATATCAATCAAATGATTAAAGTGAGACAGATGCTGTAGACAGCTGTGAGAACACCTGCCTGGTTACAGATGATCACAGAGAGCAAATATTTCAGCACTTTCACTGGTTGCTCTTATGGAATAGAGTGTTGCTGGTGGTAAGACTGAAATCTTGTATTGCCTTTCACTGACAAGGTATAACTTCCATTTCCATGGGCTCATTTTACATATGTATTCTTACACATGTAGAAATTTTAATCTGTTGTTTATGTTTGCATAGTTTGATTGAATTTGCTACATAAAGAACAATTTCAGCTATTTTTAGCAAAGGAAAGCCGGTTTGGGTTTCAGCAGAATGATAAGCCAAGTGTGCTTTAAATTCACTTTGCAATTACATCCTCTACAAAAATAGAGCAGGTAAACAATAGTCTAACTACTACAGATAAATGAGATTTAGGAGGACGCATGAAACTAAATCTGTCGTATTTTTCATTGTGTTACCATAAAATTAGAGAGCACAGATGCTCTTGAAAAAGATATTTGGGAAATGTTAATGTTCAGTGATGCACAAAGATGAATAGCTGGGTTTTGTGGTGGTGTTATGCTGCAGTGCAATTTCAAGTAATGGGGGAATAGCACCTGTTCACAAATTCCAGTATGTTTTCTTGTATTACAGAGAACTTGCACATGTGTGCATCTGCAGATCTCAGTTCTGTTATCTGCACAGAATTACCAATGTCTTCTTTATTAGGAATATTTTTGAGAATTACTCAAAAGTGTGGAGCAGTAGAATTGTCCTGTACACAGCATGCACCTGAATATCCTTCCTGGCAGGCCATTAATAAATTCCAGAATTTTCCAGGTTAGTTCTCTTATCAGCACATTGTATCAATCCACAATTTAAATTATTTCTTTTCTTTGCTTAGTTTGTTTTGAAGTAGTGAGGGGGCACAATTTCAGAAATGCGTTCACTAAGCACTACTTAGAAAAAAATTGGATTTTTTAATGTTGGCCATTATTGATTAAAATATAATTTGGACTGTAAATGTTTGACCTCACTAGGCTACAAAACTGTGTGACATGTGGGGTTCTATTTAGTGAGAATTTTCCTGAACAGCCAACGAAAACAACTGACTGCAATGACCCACAGAGAGTGCAAAGGAGGCCTGAAGAAAGAGGCTTTTCTGGATGAAGCAGCACATAAATGGACATGAGGGAAATAAGGGCCATGCAACATGAAGAGAGATGTCCCTTCTTTTCTGAACTCCTGTCTTCTCCTTTTGGCCTCCTCATTAGAAATTTCCTTGTAATTCACTTGTGGGACAATTTTTGTGAGGTTTGTTACACTGTGTTTAAAGAAAGACAAACACCATCCCAGTGAGGAGGAGCATTCCTAATTCAGGCTCTGTCTGAAGCTGTGTAAGATGAAATGGGAAGAGATTTTCTGGGTAGTGGGTTTCAATTTTCCTGAGAAAGCCAGCACACAGAGGAAAAGATGACAGGGCACCTTGAAAAACACTCACTCCAAAAGATGCTCCAGGATGTGATGAGACCAACAATCCCTGTGCCAGCATGTCACCCACAGGGCAGCGGCTGCAGGGACAGGGCTGGGCTCCTCACAAAGGACCTGGGAGGAGGCAAGAGAAGGCAGAGTCAGCCAGAACTCAAGACAGGCTGGATGTAAGGAAAATATCCACTGTGTGTGTGGATGAGCTGCTGCCATTCCACCAAATATACAAATAATCCACCATATAAGCCCTCATGGTTTAACCATATAAAGAAATAAAAACCAGCATGAATTAAAATAGATGGAAGAAATAGGTCTATTTTTTCCTGCTCTGAAAACTTTCCTGTTCAAACGACTGTTTAAATAAAAAAAATAAGTGACACTAAGCAGGTCATTGCAAGATCCCCTTTGTTGGATTCTATTGAAAAGACTTGGCTGTGGGGGGGATTTTACATTCTAACTCTCCCCTGATTGTGGAAAAAAAGAGAATAAATGGAAAGAAAAATTCAAAACCCCTTGGTGAAGACAGCAGTGTGAGTTCACTGTCACTGTAAACCATTAATCCCTCGGGTAAAGCAACATCCTTCCAGGCGGCAGGACTTTAGCTCTGATGGAAATGCTGACAGAATTGCTGCCCCTTCCTGCTGCTGCTTCCATCTCCACAGAATGAGAAATGTGCCAAATCTGCCGCAGACAGGCAGAGGCAGTGCGACAGCAGCAGCCAGCTGGCTGGGAAAGGGGCCCAGAGAGTGTGTGCAGTGTCTCTTTTCCTTTGCCCTCTCCCGTCCGGCCTTGTCCGCTCCCAGCGGGAACTCTGCTCGCGACCCACCCGAGCCCGGCCCGCGCGGGGCCGCGAGCGGGGCCGAGCGCAGCGCCCCCCTCAGGCCGCGCGCCGCGGGCGTTGTGGCCGCACTCGGCGATCGGCGCCATGGCGGAGCTGCCGCTGCCCGCCGCGCTCAACGCCGGCGCCTTCCCCGCCAAGCTGTGGCGCCTGGCGAGCAGCCCCCGCGTCCGCTCCGTGCGCTGGGACAGCCGGGGCCAGGGGCTGCTCATCGACCGCTCCCTGCTGGAGCGGGAGCTGCTCAGCCCGGGCGGCGCCCACGGAGCGGGCGGCGAAGGGGCGGGGCCGGGCCCGGACTCCTTCCAAGCCACGCACTTCGGCAGCTTCGTGCGCCAGCTGAACCTCTACGGCTTCCACAAGGTGCCGGGCGATGCCGGCGGCTGGCTCCACTACACGAATGCCAACTTCGTACGCGACCGCCCCGAGCTGCTGCTCCGCATCCAGCGCCTGACCAGGGCCAACAGGCAGCGGCTGGCGGCGGGGCTGGAGGTGCGCAGCCGGCAGCCCGGCCGCTTCCAGCAGCCGCACACGGAGCGGCCGCTGCCCGCCTGCTGTGCCGGGCAGCCCCCCAGAGCCGGTGAGACGGGCTGCGAGCTGCGGGCGCCAAGGGTGCCGTGGGCTGTGGCCGTGGGCAGGGGCCGGCACAGGGGCAGGAGCGGCGCCGTGGCTGGTGCTGCTCCGTGCCTGGCCCTGGGATGCTTGGGGAGCTCTCCGTGAGTGCGTGTGAGCCGAGGGCTCGGTCGTGGTCAGACCCAGCGGGAGGGAGCCTCCTGGTCCTTTGGAATAGAAGGGAAGAGACCTGGCAGTTGGGTTTCTGGCAGTTGCTTCCTGCCAAGGAATGGCAGCAGGACAGTTTTCCAAGACAGTTGAACCAATAGGGGAGAGTTAAGCAGGCAAGGAACTGTGTTGAATGGCCCCAGAACATGTTTTTGTTCTTTCATTACTTCTTTCTCACTCTGCTTGGGAGGATGGGAGTTTTTATCTTCCCTGGCAGAAGTACAGTTGCTGCCGAAGGCCTTGCAAAGCCCAATAGTGACCCAGCCTTCCCTTTGCTTCCTTTCTTCTTCCCTCACTGCTGCACAGCTCCCTCAGGCCAGAACCTCACTGCTGCTGCCGCTGCTGCTGCTGCCTCACGGGAGGATTCAGAGCTGCATCCAGGCCCTTCCAAGGGATGTGCAGGTGCTCAGGAGTCTGAGGCTTCCTCACCAGCTGCCAAGAAAGTCTGTGCCTCCTCTGGACTTTCTGGGGCTTCACCAGTGGAACCATCAAGGGAGCTCATCCGCAAATTTAATCTGCGCAAGCTCACCATTCCGCTGGTTCGCATCGACCCTGAAGCTGCCTGCAGGGCCCTTCGAGAGGGCAGCAGCTGCAAATCTTCAGAGCAGCACAGCCCAGCCAACAGTGCTGCCTCACCTGGGGATTCAGAGGTGCCTCCAGGCTCCTCCAGGATGAGTGCAGCTGCTCAAGTGTGTGAGGCTTCCCCAGAACCTCCTGAGGAAGCGTTTGTCACCTCTGGACCTCTGGGGGCTTCATCAGTGGAGTCAGGCACAGACACATTTCAATTCCAGCCTGAGCCTGTCATTCCACGAGGTCCCGTGAACCACCAAAGCCCTTTGGTGACAGTTCCAGAGAGCAGCAGCTGCACATTTCCTGAGCAGTACTTGCCATCCTACTGGCCATCAGGTAGGGGAAGAGTTTCTATCCTTGCTTTTCAGAACAATCATGAAAATTGACTGAAATATTTTCCTGCTGTGCTCTGTCATGGGTTGATCTCAAGTGCAAGTCAGGTAGAAATGTCAAGTGTGCTAGGAAATACAACCATGACAACAAAATTAATCTCAATCTGCTTTTTCTGTCCTTGCTGCCGTTTTGGAGTGGGTTCTTTGCATTTTCCAGACAGCCTCTCTGTAGGGGTGCAAGGGCAAGGCAAATAACCTTTGTCCACGACTGGTCAGTGTCAGGTAAACTCTTTTTTGGAATGAAGTCAAACTAGGACCCTGATAGGATATTGAGAGTTTGCAGGTTGTCTCTCCTTCAGATAATGTTATTAAAATTCAATGAGCTCTGTGCATCCCTGGAGCAGCTGCAGCTATAGAATTCAGCCTCACCCACAAGGATACTTTTTAGAAGAAACTCACAGTTTAAGTTTAGGATGTGTGTCTGCAGATGTGGGCTCTTCCTTGGTGAATCCGCTTTCTGTGGTCTGTTATTATGAGAAACTGCAAAGCCACCAACTCCAAAAGCTGATGGGGAGATAGAAAAGGCAGTGATTATAAAGTGCTTTTGTGTATATGTAGATCAATTTTAAAATCCATCCTTCATATACATACACATAATTTAGAAGAAAGATTTTTAAGAGGGAGAACTCACTCTCCCAATTCCCTGTGAAGTTTGAGTACGTTTCTGGAATTGAGGTTGCTGTGTGCTTCCTGTGGTGTTTGATCCAAGGCAGCATAGAGCTCCATGTCCCAAAGCCACATTCTGGAGCCTGACCAATGTGTTTGAACTCTTGCAGCCACTCCAGGCACTTCAGCCCCCAGTGCTGCAGCTGGCTATGCTGGTTATGCACCATGGAGAGCCCCCAGGTGGCTCTGGGATACTCCTGGGGAAGAGGAATTGCCCCCGCTGGATCTGGACATGGTGCTTGAGACACTGGAGGAGATGCTTTCGTCCTCCCTGCCTGAAAGGTCTCCCTCTGCTCAGGTAACTCTGCTGAACAGGGATGAAAGGGGCTGACTGAGAGCTTTTGCAAGTTGTTACTTGGCTGAGAAGCAAAGGCTTCTTGAATTCAGTTGTGAATGGACAGGGAAGGATTTTCTTGGTAAAGTAAGGTTTCTAAGAGAAGAGGAATGAGAAAATCACTCCCCTGAGTGAGGATGAGAGGTGTGAGCCTGTGTTGGCCAAGTTTGAGTGCTCCTTTTCCTGGGAAGAATTCCTCCTGCAGGGCCATTTGTGATGAGGAAGTGAAAGCTTTGTGCATTCTACCAGTCTTTGTTTGATGGGAAAGAAGAGAAGAGTGTTTGGAGAATGGCACTGAAGGCAAAGTGTCCCATGCAGGGAGGGGCATGTGAGAGGTGCCTCTGTTGCAGCAGCAGATGTGGGCTCTGCCTCTTTTGTGTTGGAAGGCCAAGGCAAAGCAAGGGCTGGGCTGCAGCTGCTGCTGCTGTGTGAGCCCTGCCGTGTGTGTAGGTGCTCCCAGAGCCATGTTTGGGGATGGGCTGGAGCTGCAGCTTTCTTGTCCTCTCAGTAATGTGGTGCCTGCAGTCCAGTTTCTATCTGGGAACTCCTTAGCTGGACAAACTGCCCAGTCTTGCTCTCCATGTTCCAGAGCTCAATCACCTTGCTGTTGGGCATCTGTATGGGAAGAGATGTGTGTTCCCATGCAGTCTCTGCAAAGCTGCAGCCTGGATGAGACTGTTCTGCACAGGGCTGTGGAGGGAGGAGCACCTCCCTGATCCAGGAACTGGCAGGACTTCTTCCTTAGCAGCCATCCATGTGTTCAGTGTCACCACCACACTCAGCATTGTCAGCTTTGACAGCTTTTGGACCGTGTTGGAGGAGTCAAATCTGAATTTTGAAGGTGTTTGTGGCCCAGATTTCTTGTTAGGAACAAGATATTAAGTATGTGAGGCATGGTGTTGTTGGACCACATGTATTATGTAGCTGGCAAGAAGGGTTTATTTCTTTCTGTTTCTCTTTCAAGGGGTATATTAATGTTGCCTCTGAGTCTTCAGGAGGGGAGCCTGTGAACAACATTGCAGCAGAGGGAGGTTTGCCTGGCACTGAGAGCTCTGGGAACAGTTCCCAGGAACCCGAGGAGCTTGGTAAGGACAGAGCCCCCATTGGTTTAGAGAGATGTGAGAGGGCTGCTCTGAGCCTGCCTCTGACAGGCAGGGAGATCAGAAGAGTTGAGTTCTTGGTTTCAGGGTTGGTGTTTCCCATGCCTTTAGTTCAAATCCTGCACTGAGACAACCTCCCCAAGCCCTGCCCTCCTCACTTCTCCAGAGGCTCTGACACTGAGTCCTCTGGTGTGGCAAGAGAGCCAGGAATAAACCTGATCTTGTGGGATGTGTGTCACCAAGCTGGGTATCCCAATTTGGATTCATAACTCAGCTCACAGCACCCTTCAGTCTCAGCCATTTCAGTGAGGACTGAGGTCTCTCTGTCAGCACAGAGAAAGAACAAGGCTGGGCTTCTTTGTGGGAGCTGGGACTGTGTGTTTCAAGCTCTCATGGGAGCCATTTGTACTGTGAGTGCTGTGAGTTTTTTGGGAAACTTCAGAAGTTGAGAAGTTTTGAAAACTTGGAAGGATTCCAGCTCTTTAAAGAGCAGGCCTGAAATTCCCAATTGAGAGTCTGCCTTCCAGGCCATCTCTTACAGTCTTTGACAGAAGGACAGTAACTTCCAAAGGGAAAGATGGACAGAGGCCAATATTGACTGGGTGTTCCCTTTGCTTCCCAGATATCCATCTGATCTACCTTGCCAGGAGGGCTGCCCTGCGTGCCAGGGAGAAAACGGGGGAGAGCCTGTGACCATCGGGCAGGTGGAACCCCTCTGTTTATAGATACATTTAGAGACTTCTATAGTTATATGTAGTTACTTTTATAGCTTTTCAGATTTGCATATATATATGTATAGGGTAATATTAATATATATATGTATGTTATTATTTTTATTACTAGTAATGCATTTTAATAACTATTAATTAAATATTTATATTTATATTTATATTTATATTTATATTTATATTTATATTTATATTTATATTTATATTTATATTTATATTTATACATATTTCTTTAGTTAAAGGTAAACAGAATTTAGATCCACAGATTGAGCTGTGTAGGGCTAGGCTGCATTTTTAAGGTGTTTCCCCTCTCTAATTCCTTTTCCATCTCTTGTTTGTCCCCTGTGTCCTCTGTCCCCTGTTGCTGTGCTGGTCCGAGCTGGGGCCGGGCCGGGCGGAGCAGCAGTTCCAGCCCCGGGTGTCCCTGGAGCGGTGGCAGCTGCCGCTGGCCCCAGGCAGAGTCCCCTGAGGAGCTGCTGAGGGACGGTGAGACTGAGGGGCTGAGGGGCTGAGGGGCTGAGGGGGCGCTGGCACTGAAGGGACGGTGACCTTGAGGTGCTGCTGGGGCTGAGGGTGTGGGGCAGCAGAGGGCAATGGTGGCACTGAGGTGACAGGGAAGTGGCACAGGCTGAGGGGGCTGGTGGCTCTAAGGGGACGGGATGGGTGAGAAGGGACTGAGGGGGGTGAGAGGACCCGGGGTCTGAAGAAACTGAAGGGGACTCGGGGTTTGCCGAGAGCATGGCGGGGCTGAGGGGATGGAGGGGCCAGCAGGGAGCACAGAGGGGTCTGGGACTGCGGCTCTGCCAGGCCTTGGAACCAATTCCTGAGGCTCTGATTTTGCCTCAGCTGCACTGAAGACCCTGAAGACAGCAGGAGGACAGACCTGCCAGGAGGACAGGAGCCGGGAGGGAGAAGCTGAAGGCTGCGAGCAGGAGCAGGAGCTGCTGCTGGCACAGAGGCTGGTGAGGCCCCAGGGCCGGTGGGGCAGGGTGGGGTGAGGGTGCCGTGGGCTGTGGCCGTGGGCAGGGGCCGGCACAGGGGCAGGAGCGGCCCTGCCCGTGCTGGGGCTTGCTCGGCGCAGCTGCCCCGGCCGGCACAGGGGCTGTCCTGGGGCAAGGCAGCTGTGCGGCAGGGCCCGGGAGCTGTGCCGGCTGTGCCGGGGCTGCGGGACAGTCCCGCCGCGCTGCGCTCGCCACACCCTGGCCCCTCGGCCTGCTGCTGCTTTCCAGCAATCCTGGAGGGGCACTGAGATTTTCTCTTCCCTGATGGAAGTGCAGGTGCTGCCAAGGGAAAGGCCCTGCTCCTGACTCAGTGTTCCCTTTGCTTCCCAGAGTCCCATCTGCGTCTCTGTCCAGGAGAGCTGCTCTGCACAGGACCAAGAGCCAGAGGGAGAGGCTTGAAGATG
>NW_027635679.1:0-52508 GCF_903797595.1 Erithacus rubecula | reverse complement strand
GCTTGGAGCACAAGCCCTGTGAGGAATGGGTGAGGGAGCTGGGGTTGTTTAGCCTGGAGAAAAGGGGACTCAGGGGTGACCTTATCACTCTTTACAACTCCCTGAAAGGTTTTTTGTAGTCAGGCGGGTTTGGTCTCTTTTACCAGGCAGCAGAACAAGAGGACACAGTCTTAAGCAGAGCCTGGGAAGATATAGGCTGGATATTAAGAAAATGTTTTTCACTGAAAGAGTGATAAAGTACTGGAATAGTCTGCCCAGGGAGGTGGTGGAGTCACCATCCCTGGATGGGTTAGACAAGAGACGAATGTGGCACTTGGGTGCCATGGTCTAGTTGGGGTGTTAGGGCATTGGACTTGATGATTTTGGTCTCTTCCAACCTAGTAATTCTGTGAATTCTATTATATTGTTTAATGCTACTTTTGCCCATCCATTCAGGATGCTAAGAGGAACAATTTGGAGCTCCTGAGAGCATTCAGCTGTTTATTGAGTCTTACATAGACAGGTACAATAGGCATTTGCTGCAGTTTGTAATTTAAGAACTGCACTTACAATTATTTCTTATCACATATGTTTTTAGGCTGTGTTTAATGTAACTTGCAAAGAAAACATGAATTATTGATTGTGTTGTAACCTTACTTGTGTTTGTCTAGAGAGAAAATACAGCTATCCTATTTCATGAGGAGTTTGTCTCCTCAAAAATTCTAATGCAGAAATTCATTTGGATGTATGTAAGATGTCATAATGTAACTGTTTCAAATTCTTACTCTAATTTCTTTTCTTTAACCCTTAAAAATATTGATTGATTGATCAATCGATTGCTTGCAGAAACCCTTGGAATACTTTTCAGACTGGCTGAGAAATTACAAACACACTTTTCTGGAATGCTTGTACAAACACAGTTACTGAGGCTGCTGTGAATGTGCAGGAGCTTTTCACAGATGTTGGACTCTTCCTATGGGGCACAGGCATTAGCACAGGGATGTTTTGACACCACCCTGTTTGCAGTAGTCTACAACCCGTGATTAACCCTGCCCCACTGACAGTTCCCTGGCATGTGCAGATGCCTCCAGGTGGCCAGAAGAGAGATCAGGCTCCTTGGCAGCATTCCCAAAAAGGCCACAGGAAAAAATGGGAACATCACTCTCACTCACCCAGCCAGACTGTCCCACAGACTCTGAATTTGGGCATTGCAGGGATCAATCCAACAGATCACCTGCACTTCTCCAAAGCCTGAGCAGAGCTTTGCTGAGAATTCAGCACTGCCCACAGTGCCCGGGGCTGACACTGAGCGAGCCCTGCATGGGCTGCTGCCCCAGCACCATCCAGGCTGCCTGCTGGCACAGCAGGCGCTGGTCCCACTGCCAGGGGTTTATCCCGTCCCTGGAGGAGCTCTTGGAGCCCTGAGAGGAGCACAGGGCACTGAGCACGGGCTGCTGAACTTCCATGTCCTTGTTTGTGACACTTTGGGACAGGCTCGGATCAACGGGCCAGAATGATCTGAGCAGGGCAGATGCTGGTTTTATCCACACCTGGGCCAAACAGCACCGTAGGAAAAGTATCACTGGCAGCTGTTCTTGGTTTGGCCATTTTTATGGTGAGGAATACATTTGTATCCAATTCAGCTTTATTTGACTCTGCAATTTCTGGGAGCACAAAAATTATTTTCACAAACATAAGAAAATTGTATGACTGTAATTTTAAGTGCACATAAAGCTAAATGTAAACAATCCTTATATTAGACAGGAGTTGCCTGCCTTAAAGAACCTATGACTTTGCACCTATTATTTCACTGATTTTGTATCTTTCAGAGGAAGCAGCACAGTTCATTTGAACGAAGCCCTTCCTTACACTTAAGAGAAAAAACAAGTTGTATGAGAGCTCTGCCAGCTGTGAATGCATGAAGAATTGTACTGCTATAGGAAAGTGTACACTGTTTAACTACATTTTAGGAGAAGAGGCTAGTACATAAATTCATTAATGAAGGAAAGTACCGGAATTTGAATTTTTCTTGTATAATATCAATTTCCCCAATAGGTTTTGTGACTGTATTTTTCTCTGTAGTGCAGACTTCCCTGGCAGTGACATTCTGTGCTGAGTGCTGGATTGGATATCTTGGTCTGGGGAAATGCCTTTAGTTCATGGCACACACAGGTCTCAAGAGGGTGTCCGGGTGTCCCTGTGCTCTGGCACCAGCTGAGGTGTGCAGCACTTCTAGGGCTGCCTCCAGGTGTGATGAGCTCGAGTTAAAGCTGTGCCTTCTGCTGAGCAGCTGCTGCCACCTGACAAGGAACAGCTTGGCCTAATATAATAAACAGAGGCATCTACATTTCTTACTAATCCCAGGGTCTGATAGAATGGTTCTTCATCCTGCTGTGATCACTGAATCACAGGGTCAATTTCTACAAATGTCCCACTTTGTCTGCTTTATCCCTGCCAGCTCCATGAGCCTCGATATCCTGCTGCTCAACTTCCTTGAGAAAAACTGTCCTTTCCTTGGAACAAGGTTCTTCACTAACAGTTTGACTCAAAAGTTGCTCACTGATGTCTCTCTGATTCCCAAGTTATTTCAGATCTACAGCTGCCTTTTAGGGATATACCCTGCTGCTCATTTGATTTCTGAGGGATCTTCTTTTACCATTTTCAGGACTGAGCTAGAAGAAGCAAGTAAAGGTTCAAGGGAAGGACTGGTGTTTCCTACTTCATCCAGGGTCATTTAATTTGAAAAGTTTTAGACTTGGATTTTGAACAGTGAATTGCCTTTGGGCCAGATTTAAAAATCTCTCAACACACTCATGTTTTCAACATGCAAGCTTTTACACTCAGATTAGTTTCTTTCACTGAATGTTAGTAAAAAATTGAATGGGTGATGAGCCCTCCATTTAGTGTTTTTCCTTAATGAAAATTCCATAGTGATGCTGAATAAAGTGCTTGATTTGGATACTCCTGGAAACTCCATGCTTTCTTTCTCCCCTTCCTTCCTTCCTTCCATGTATGGAATACCAACATTTATGTCATGAGAGTTTTTCCCCATGTGTTTGTTTGAAGATCATGCATGTAGTAATGTTAAAATAATCTGATATAGAATAATTTTCCCACATACTTAATTTTTGCCTCCAACTGCATCCCACCTAGACATCTTTTTCACCTACTTCCACTCTGATAATTGACCAGTCTTTCTCTCTTGGATCACTAATTTGTCCAAATAAGACTAAAATGCAATGATCCCTTGAAACATGGTCATCTAGTCACTATAGTTTGTATTTCCCCATTTATTAGGTATCAGGACTTAATTCTGACATGTAATAAATAGTATTTCAGCTTGAAGAGGCAGAGGACATGAATTCAATTGAAATCAGTGCATTAATTTTGTCTCAGACTCCTCATGAACTGTTTCAAGTTTGGATGAACAATTAATGCATCAGTGACTTTAACAGACAGGGAAAAGATGATGATGAGTAAGCAAATAATGGCTTGCTTCAGCACACAGCAGGCTGCAGTTTAAAAAAGTAAATTTCATCATGTTTTGAAGGTTTTGAAGAAGAAAAGGGAGAATAAAAATCTTTAAACCTTTGCAAGTCTCCTACATAATTATGCCAGTGTTAATGTGAGAATCTACAGAGTATCCTGCTTAATGATATACGTAGGTGTGGAGGTTTTTTATTCATTCATGGATATATTTGTGGAAATAATCATAGATAAATGACTTTTTTCTAACCCTTTACAGGAATATTTGCATCTCATGTACATTCATGCTCTAGTGCTGTGGAAAGAACACTAGTGCTTAGATAGCATGGTTTCCTTCCAGAAAACTCTTTTTTCCTATTGATTTGAAACTTGTGCCCTGTTCTGCCTGGGTCAGCAGAGCAGTGCCACTCTGTCTCCAGATGGAAGTTGTCTTTCCCTTTCTTCATCCTGTTCTGAAATCACCTTGAATTCCTGCCTCCCACAGCTCTGCCCACTGACAAATAAGTGCAGCACCAGTTCATTGTCTCCATACCTGTGCATTATTTGATGCCATTCTACAGAACCTGGTGGAGATGTGTGGGCTGTGAAAGTATTCAAGGATTTCTGTATTTTCACACCTGAATATTGTCACAAATTTAATAATGCCTCTTCTGCCTAATGCAAACTGTTTAAATTCATATGAAGTTCAAAAAACACACCTATAATTATTATCATAAAAATTTTAATTTTGCCACAATACTTGCTTCAAATGTGCACAATTTCATATTAGAGGTACTGGGCTTCCACCTCGTACTGAAATATTTTAATTCAAAGGATAAACCAAGAGGCTTGAAGAAAAGAATGGACCAGATGAAAGCCTCTCTAAATACCATACAAGTCCAAATGAGCAAAGGAGTTATCAACAGTGAAATTTCTTTATTTTTCAAGTTCAATACTAACTTCTTTCTACTTCTAAAACTTCCTATACTTCTTCCATCTAATCCTACATTTTCAACAAATAATCAAATGCTCAGTTCCAATGTAAACTACAGTTCTATATTAACCTATATAATCCTAAAAGCCTAATCTCAAATTTGAAAAAAAAAATCCAGAGGTCAGTTATTTTTATGGCTGAAGCAGATGTGTGGTGCCAAAACTCCACTTATTGCTTGTCAAATTCAGATATTCGGCTCTGAATATGGGACAGCTTTTTGTGGAGGTACTGGCACCTGCTCTTCATTTCAGAGTAGCTGGGGCTACCCTGTGAAGGAGAAAGCAAAAGAAAATTAGGGCATGCAAACATTTCTGCAGAGTTTAGAATCTGGTGTCCTTTGCTTTAAAAAAGCCTTGAGCCACACTCAGCAGTAACCATGGCCCTGCAGGTCTGGCGCCACACATACCTGCTGTAACTGCTGATACTCTGTCAGGATTCGATGAAGCAGAATCTGCAGAAAAAAAACCATGAAGAATGTTTTACTACAACCATAAAATGTAAGCCAAGGTAAAACACTAAAATACCCTGGGTTAGGTTCTGGACATTTTCTTCTCTGTGAGCCACCACTCTTCTGGGAGCTTTGCAAAACCAATCCCCAGCTCCAGCATCCCCCAAATCTGCAATTAAGGCTCTCAATAGGGAACAGAAGGAGCACATGCTCCAAGACTCTGCTTGGGACACACCTCACCTTACTCTTTCTTCATAGAAAGCTCAAACAGGGTGTTTTGGGCAGGGTCTCACAAAAATCAGACCCAGCCCAAGCAGTGTCTGAGCACATATGCCAGTGCTGCAGTTTCCCTTTGTCTCACTTAGCAACTCCAGGGAATCCAAAACATTGCTGGGATGAAACACACTCCTCACAGTTTTATCTTTCTTTACCTGATAGGCTTCAGAGCCTTGAATCAGACTCTTCCATTGCTCATAAAACTGTGTAAAATCTTTGTTGATCTTATCAATCTGAAAATGTAAATTCCTGTATTCCTCATACTCTGCATTGAAGTCATCCTTGTAGTGCTGGCATTGCTCCAAGGAGACTATGGCATTGTATTTTCTAAAGGAAAAAAAATGGGTCATTTTTCTGTGAGTGAACTCTAAGAGAACATTCTAATGTGTTCCTATTCCATAAAGCTCATGTGTAGTTTTGCAGCAACCACGTGGCAAATGTCAAACAGAGACTCCCAAGGTTCGAGTTAGTTGCTCTGGGACTGACTGTTTCTACATGCAAGTTCTTTGCTTTAAGAGGATGTAGTCAGGTCACTCCAGAAATCTGCCACATTTCTATGACACTTAGTTACTAATAGTTTATATTGTAGAGGTTTGCTTCATTAGCAAATGAAACACATTTGGAAAATATTGGCACTTCTTTCAAATATCAAATGACCAACAAAGACCACAACTTCAGGAAGAGAATAAACATTGCTAAGCTATATTATCTTTCTATATAGGAAAAACTTTTAAATATACATTTACTTTTGAGAACCCATCTGAAATACATTTTTGGCAGGAACTGAATTTATGGTTCTGGTTACACAGAGTTGAACTTTTGAGCTCCATTGATGTCTGCCTGTCTAACAGCAAAGCAGAGTTCATGATAATATTTGATTCTTCTAGTGGACAGCATTTACAAAACTGAGCCTGGAACTGAGGTGCTTGTAATGCAGCCATTAAAAACAAACTCTGTATAAGTCTGAAAGTGCAACTACAAAAACGCAAACCACATCAGCTCCTAACGAGGGTAAAACTCATTAATGCCTGAAGCCTCTGATGGGTGAAAAATTTTCTTCATTCCCTTCTCATTCAAATAAAAATGAGTAAGGTTTACCAAGCTCGTGATACAAATCCAAGAAGTGTCAATGAGAATAATAGACACCACTTCCCAACACTGACACACCAATGCTTCTGCTCCTCCTGGCCTGCACACCAGCTTCTTTTGAATGACAAAAACTCCCTCACATGGGAAAAAATCCTCTTAAACACCCTGAGATTAATTGCTACAAGCAGTAAATCATTAACAAGTTGAAATTCAGTACCAGGACAGAGAGCAGCTTGTGCCAGGGATGCATCCCAGGCCAGATGCACCTGACTGCTGTGCTGGTGTGTTCTGAACTCCACAGATGTCTTTCAACATCTGGGGAGGTACTAGAGAAGAAATAGCCTGGACTTCTGGGTTCTGCCCAGTGACATTTCCTAGCAAGAGTCCTTGCACAGGCCTCACTCAGCTGCTCCCCTGCAGGACCACCTTGCCCTCAGCCTTCCCACGGAGCATCCCTGGCTGTATCCAATGTGACCCAGGGCCCTGCAGTGCCTGCTCCAAAGGACACAGCTGCCCCAGAGCCCCAGGGCTGCAGGAGGCCTGGGTGCCCTTGCCAACATCACTGCTCTGACAGCAGCTGGCAGCCATTCCAGTGTTTGATACCACACACACACAGTTCTGCCTCCCCTCCTGCACTGCAAATACAAGGGGGGGATGCAGCAGCACCACTGCTGCAGCTGACCCTGAGCAACTGCACTGCAGGAAGGGAGGGCCAGCCCAGCCTGAACCCACCTCGGTGTTCATTTCAGCTCTTAGCCGTGCAGGGCCAGCAAAACCTTCTCAACATCATCCTTTCAGAACTGGGAAGAGCTTCACAGGGCACCCACTGCGAGTGCCAAGGCTCAACTGCTCTTTCACTCACCTCAAGTAGTCTGCTTGGGTGTTTGTGGCAGAGCATGTGGAGACAATGGAAGTTTGTTTTCCTTCTCCTGCAGAAAAGCAGAATTTTGACACTCTTCATCAGGAGATCTTTCAAAAGCCAAAAAATACCCACTGGGTGGTCTTGTAAAAGTCCTTCAGAGCTTTGTTATCACAGAAAATTACTCAAAAAAAGCTCCAAAAATCAATAATGGGGCACACAGAATTTTCTCTCCAGTAGCCAGTTCTGGGCTGTAGAAAGAAGGCATGGCCACTTTTCTCTACTGCACTACCATGGTGTAAAGCCCAGCTCAGCTTTTCTGTTTTGAATGCATGAGGTGGCATCTCTACAGCCATTCCAGTCATGCAGCAGCAGATGTAGTTTCACAAAAGACAACAGCTTGAGATAGACAGAGGGGGAGAGAGAGTGATGAACATGGAGGTTCTAAAAAGAAATAGAGAAAAAAGCTGGAGTTCTTCTCATGCCATGTTTTTATGGCCACTTCCTTGTCCATTCCAGAGGCCCAAAGTTCCCATGAAACAAAGTTTGGATGAAAATTTTCTGCACTCTTGTCAGCAGGAGAGTCACAGTATGTTCAATACAACCTGTAAGAACATCTTTGCTGTGAGCATTTCATTTCCAAAAGTGCCTTTGCTCTCATGGCTCAGTCAGCACAAAAGCTGCAGCCTAAGCCCCAACTTGAAACACAGTCCAGATTTTTCCTTCACCAGCTGCTCTGAATTTGGTGGCTCCTGAAGAACAATGCTCACATGTTTTTAGACTCAAGCAAGAATCTTTTTCTTGCTGTAGAGACTGTGTGTAAGGAAAAGACACTTGCATCCCTTCCAGCCCGAGATCTAAGAGCAGCTGTGACCATCTGTACCTGTGGGTACTCAAATCTTGGGCAGTACAAAGGTGGTACCTCCAGAGCCACTTGGGAACCCCCACCACTGACAAGACCAAGGGTGAAGATGGACTGCCTGGACCACAGAGAATCCATGTGGTGGTGATGTTTTCATAACTAATGTTTCTCTCTTCTCTACACCCCACCTCTCCTCTCTTATTCCTTTCTATCTCTCTGGGTTGCATTTACTGTTAATAACATCTGTACAATTGAAAAGGATCTCACTTGTTGCCTAATTTGGGTAGGAGCTTATCTGAATAACCAAATCACCACAGTTCTCCAGGGAGGAGTTAGGAAAAGCAGCATATTAATACCTTCATCAAAATCCAAAGGATGTGACTGCTTCAGCCTTCCCAATTCATTTTTCTCTCCGTTTGAATTGGAGATCTCCATCTGCTCCATGGCAGGCTCTGGGACTCTAGAACTCTGGAACTTGTTGTTCTGGTGCACCTCATGGGTGCAGGGGGAAATGGAGCCAACCCTTGGAGACATGTTCTGATTACAAAGGGCTGTGGAAGGCAGCACCCAGGAGGAAGAGAGACCTCCAGCTGCTGGCTGGACGTGACTGGTGAACTGCTGGTGACCAATTCGCCTCTTCTTGCTCAGCACAGGACTGGTGAAGTCAGAAGCCAGAGGCCGTTTCTGCATCAATAACAAAATAATTAATTCATTAATCTATGATCAGGATCAGGATTTGCTCCCATTTGTAAAATAATAGCATTTCTGAAGTTGCAATGGTTAAAAAAACATCTTCCTTAGATAAAAAGATCATTCATGCTCTATGTCATTCCTACTTTCTCATCAAGACTTCAAGTTTGTAGCTAAAAGGCTTTGGTAGAAAGACACTCCCTTCAGCAGCTCTATCTAAGGCTTCCCCAAAATGGGGAGGTCCAGTTGTTTTTTTTATAGCTCCCAATTCATGCTTGTACACAGCTCTTGATGTCACACATACACATGATTTACTAAAGAGTCTGTTTTAGCTGTCTCCCTGTTAAAGACAAGATCAGTGCATCACTGACACAACCCAGGAGTACAGGGTGTTGTGGCTGGTTGTGAATTCTCATCAGGATGATGAAAAAAGACATCAGTCACATGTCAGGATAATCTTGTGCTTTTAGGTGCAGTTGCCTTCACTCCAGCAGCCACTCCACTCTTTAAACTCAAAAGCTGATGGCTAAAATATTCTTTACTTTACACAAGAGACTTTCACAAGTGGTGACTTATGAGCTCTTCCATTTTCTTCAGTTCACTTCCATCTCTCAGCTCCTCCCAAGGACCTTCTCAAAGGTGCTGGCTCACATGGCACAACACATGGCCACAAGCTCCTCACTCCCACAGCAAAATCCAGGACTGAGGATGGAGTAGAACAGGACAGCCATGCTGTTCCCAGGCAGGGCAAAGGAGGAGAGAAATTAAGGCAGAGAAGGGAGTGAGGGAATATCACACTTCCCTAGATCCTGTGCTGGTCCTGTCACATGGATAGTGTAGATCTGGAGTAAACAATGAGAATGAAAGCAAGAGAGAGAGAAAAGGAAGCCAGAGGGCCCCATCTGCCCCACCCTTTTATGTACAGCAGCCTCTTATGTACAGTAGTCTTTTGTCCCAGTTTTGTCATGCATGCAGAGCCAGCCCTTTGAGCCCTTCTGCAGGGAATGAGTTGAGAGTGGGGACTGAGCTCAAGTCTCCAGGCAGAGCAGAAAGTTGGCTCAGGACAGTGCTGCTGCACCCCTGCAGGATCCTCTCTTCTGATCACAACCTTCCTGCCAAAGCAGTCAGAATGCCTGAGGCACAACATGCTTTGGCCTGGTCCTGCACATGCACATCACAGCTTTTACACCATCAGCAGAGGGCCAAACCTTAATACACAATAGAGAATGTTAAAAATGCACCAAATACCTGAGCAGGTCTTGCTGGAGCATGTGTCTCAGAAGGTCCTGGAGATGGTGCTTGCCTGGTGCTGGTGGGGTTCTGAGATGGAGTTGATTTGCTGTGAGGGTGGTGAAACATTTCATGTTCCAAGGCCTCAATATCAACAGTCATAGTTCTTTTGTTTCAGGTTATACAGACATTCAGTGTCAGGAGCCAAGGAAACAGCATGAAGCTGATTTGAGGGAGCTTTAGGCTGGATATCAGGAAAACATTCTTGCCCCAGAGAGCACCCAAGCTCTGGAACAGGCTCTCGTGGCCCCTGGTCACTGTAGCAGGAACTCAAGAAGCATTTGGACAATAGTCTTGGGCACAGGGTGTGATTCTTGTGGTGTCCTGTGCAGGGCCAGGGAGTTGGACTGCAGGACCCTGATGGGTTGCTGCTGACTCAGCATATTCTAACAAGTGAGGCTTCATCTCCCAGGGTGTTTGTTCTGAAGAGTCTCTTCTCCTTCCTCTAAAGACTGAACTTACCTAGCAAGTATCACCTTCAACTTCTCCCTATCCATTTCAGTGTAGCCAGGCCAATCAGTCTGAAGGGTCTGAAACAGATGTTCCTTCAGACTGAAGGAATTATCCTTTAGATTCAGGTTGGCTACCTACAGGCAGACATTTCAGAAAACAAACCTTTATTATGATTTCTAAATGCAAACTACAGAAATCCAGCTAGTTCTGAACACCTCTTTGTGTTCACCCAACTGGAACTGAACAATATCCTTTGACACAGAGAGGATTTATTCCTCTATCACATGAGTTTTAAGCTGAATCAAAGTATCACTGATTGGAAATAAGTGAGTATTCATATTTCATAAGTGTTCCTTTCAAAACAACATTTAGTGCCACAATGTGTAAGCAGAGCTGGTCAGGCCCAGTGTCCCTCCCTCTTCATGTGGCAGAGCCAGGGTTCATTCCTGCAGAGTCCTTCTATGAGAAAGTCGTGCTCTTGTCTTGTTCTATTCCTTTGACAGTAAATGAGGTTCATATCTTTCTCAAAACAAATACAAAATCTACTCAAAAAGGTAAATTGACCTAGTAAAACCTCAAGACCACTGATATGAAGTGTGCTGGTTTAGACTTCATCACCTGACACTGCTGAGAGTTCCTGCTGAGATGGAAACAGGAAAATCTCCATCACTTTGATCGCTATAACACATTAAATAACTCAACAACACACCACCATCATCTCTCAAAATCTGCCCTTTTTCCTTCTTTGAAAACATAATTAACACTGATATTGCTCTGGTGGTCTCTGTTGATGTCTGTCTCTCATTATAAAAACTGCAAAGTAACAAATATACCCAGAATCAAGAATTCATGTCTTAAAACCAGAACTAGTATTGTGTTGGGAAGGGAAGCAAGTATGTGAATCCATTTAAGAAGCAACTCTGTGCATCCAAAACTGTGTCCATCTGAATTATCCCCCCGGACGTTGCTCATAGCAAAAGAGGAAATATTCTGATGATCTATGAATGTTTGCATAATTCAACAACAGCCATGTTGAACAGGAAATATTTTAAAAGGAAAGTTTCTTATTTAAACAGTGGAGGAACAAGTAAAAATTAAGGATAAAAGAACAACGTGGCGGAAGAAAATTGCTGGAGCCAAACTGCACAATCTCACCTGCTGGAGGATCTTGCCAAGGGTTCCCTTGTCCTTTTGCATGACTCCATCTCTCTGCAAGCGGGCAAGTAACTCTGGCTTCTTGTACGTCCTCAGAGCAAGCAAATGAATCACCCTGTCCCTGTAGGGTCGGCGATAAACAGCAGTGCAAGGACTCTCTTCACTCTCTGCTGGCTTCATGGCTGTTTCCTTCTTCTCAGGTGCACAATGTGAAATGTTTGGTTGGGCTCTTATGATGTCTACTTGTTTTCCCAAAGGAAACGAAAACAGAAAAAGGAATGTCATAAGGGGAATTTGGGAGAATGCAAGCAAGTTGATTTAAAATTATGACTGGAATTCTTTGAGACAGAGTTGAACTTGCATATCCTTGTGGATCACTGTGAGGTCAGAATATTCTCTGATTCTGTAACAAAGCCCAATCCCTTACTGGCACTACATGGAGCATGTTGCAAGGGCACCCTCTACCCTACCAGCAACCAGACCTGTCTCACCTGAGTTCCTCTGTGCCAGTCCAAAGCAAAATTTGCCAGCCCCAGTTCCACAATTGTCTCACTACTGCCACTCTTCAATACCAATTGCTCAATGTGAAGTATTCCCTTAGGATCTATGCAAACTCTCACCAAGAATCACAGAAATCATCATTCACATGTGAAACAGCACATCCCTAATGAGAAATTTGTGGTTTTAATTTTGTCTCTCCAAAAAGACACAACACTGTCACCTTAAAATGCTCTGCACTAAGCTAAGGCAGAGCAAGAGCTGCACTTTCAGTGAGTGACCATCACTGAGCCTCCAATGCAGCCAAGAGTTCAAGGAGAAAGCCATCCTTTCCCAATTGCTGGAATTTATAGGCAAGGGCTTCCCTTGAAATCCAATGCCTGAGTACAACTGAATTGGCCAGAGCTCAGCTGACAAACCAGGTGAGAGTGGTTCCCAAAAAGATCACAAGGTTTGGACAGCACTCCAGGCTGGGATTTATCTGGTACTAAGGAAGCACATGCTGGAGTGAGCTCCAAGAAGAATTTCAACTGCAAAAGCTGAATTTTGACTCGAACAGGCACCAAAACCCTTTGTGTTTTCCTCAGCTCTAGATGTAATTGTTTGCATAGGTGTGAAATGGAAACAGTTTACCTCAGGTTACTCAGATGTAACAAAATTTGGATTGTGTCCTGAACTCATTATTTAGTCTAGAATGTGCCACCTTGGAGCTCAAACATCGCTACAATGTCTACTGGCATAATCATACTTTTTAAAAAAAAAAACCTGCTGCCATCCAAATGCTTCATTCTGAAAACAAAAGTGGCTGGCAGGGAAGATAAAAAGGTATTCATCTGAAATTTGCCTGAACTTTTAATGCAATTGAAGTATTCACTTGTAAAGATCGCAAAAGAAATATTCAACAGTCTTCTAGAAATCCCTCAATTTTTTGCTTGTGAGAATGTCACTTGTGACTTGTGCTTGTGAGAGTGTCATTTGCACGAAGTGCTGCCTCAGCACAATTCCACTAATGTTTCTGTTTCAGTCATCAGCAGTGGCAGAGCTTAGGACAGGGACTGGGCATGAAGGGGAACTGGGAGTCACCTGAACTTTGCATCCTTTTATGTCAGCTTCATGAACGAGTTTGCTCTAAGAGCATCCATGCATTTATAAAAGAATGGGAACAAATCACGTAAGGTGCCAAACACATCAACATGGATTATTATGCAGCTTTTCATTGCTTGTTTAGTGTCCATTTTCTCCTGGTTACTGAATTTAATTCACTTTATAGTTAACTGTTTAATTAATCATAAGCAGTTTATTCATCTTAACCATTGTAATTTTCTGCCTTACAAAGCAAGTAGCTAGGTGTCTTTTGGCAATCTGTTGTCACAGTTGGATGGTTAGATCCCCAAAGTTTTTCATTTTTCTAAACTAACCCTGATAACATTCGATAAACAAAGCCTGAAGGCTTCAAAATCTGGATACCTTGAATCTAAACTTCAAGCCCTCCAAGAACACATTGGAATGGCCAGAACATAAAGAAGAAACTAATAAAGACATTTCAGCCTCACAGGTCAAAAGAACTTTTGTGGGGGAAAAAACTAAAAACAGACTGAAAAAAAGGGACTAATTTGCATGAGAAGGGAGAAATCAACATCCAATACAAGAGAGAACAATAAGTAGTAAATGAGGAGTGTGTATCATTTAGAACCAATGGACAGGAATTTCTATGTTTACTGAAAATATATCAGTAAGTGTAAATGCTTAGAAAGTGGCATGTATGTGGCTGGAGCTCTCCCCTATGCACCAGAGCTGGCAATAAAATAATGTCTACTTCCAATACTAAAAAAATAACTGCTCCTGGGTTTCATTTATCCTTACATTCTTGGTGACCCTGGTCTAAATATGGAACAATGAGGAGTGCACTCATTTTGAGCAAGAGCCATTCCCAGAGCATGAATTGAGTGGTGTCAGAGCAGGGGGAATCTCCCCCTTGCACTGGCAGCTCCTCAGTGTCATCCCTGGGAGTCGCTTCCCCCGGGGCTGCCTCAAAGGGGCCGTGGGGCACCAGTGGGGCCCAGCCCTGCCCAGCTGGTCCCGCAGGGTCAGCAGCACCTGGCACCAGCACCATGGCCAAGCCCTGACCCAGAGCCGACCCCAGAGCCCGGCACAGCCCCTCAGCTGCTGGTGCTGCCCCTCTGGGTCCCCCTGAGGGGCATGGCAGCGGCCGTGGGGGCTCTGCGGGATGCAGTGCGGGCTGGGCCCTGCGGAGCACAGTGGATCGTGCCCAGGCCCGCAGCTCCGCCATCCCGCCCTGCCTCGGCTGATCCGCTGCCACACACACACTGATCCCGCAGCAACATCTGCAACATGGGCAATATGTGCTAGGAAAATGTGTGCTCTTTGTTGTTTGGCCTTTCTGGCTTTCAAGGCTCATTAACAGAAACAGACATTTTCTCCATGAAACAAGAAGGACCCAACAAGCTCCAAGTGATGGCCTGGCCTTGGAAAGGCAGGTTACTTGTTGGCTGAATTGCCTTATTCATGTGTGGGGCTTGATAGGCTTCAGTGGCCTCAGACCTAGGGGAGGTTAGCAAGGCTTGGGAAGATGAATGCACCTCGGATGGTGGACACAAAGAATTCGGAATTGCACAAGGACATTTGGCAGAACCCCAAAAATTAATAAAGCCAATGTAGCAACTGTGTTGAATCAGCTCTGTTGGGTAAAAGGTCGTTCCAGCAGGAGCAGACCATGGCCACCCACTCAAGAAATGTCTCACTATAAAAGAAGAAAGAGACTGAGCATGCAGAGTAATTAGTATGAGAAGTGATAAGATCTGCACCTAACAGCAGACAGAATACTAATTATGAAGAGAATACTGTAACCTACAGTCAATTAACATGAATGGCTTTGCTGGCTAAAATGAATAAATAGTAATGTTCAGGTACTTGTGGTGCTGGCTTTGTGAATTTATCACTGAGCCCCCCCTTTCTGCACAGAACTGTAAATATTTACCTCCACTCAGGTGTGGATCAGCCTCTTGAGCAGCAGGTGTGAGCTCCAACCAGTGTGGATCAGCACTCGCTAAAGGCTCTGGCACCTCCACTCTGGCTGCAGCCGCGGAAGGGTCTGACCCGTCCTGCCTGTGCTGGTGACAATGGCCACGGGTCCTTGGAAACGGGGAGTTCCATGTTCCAGGCTGGGTGGGATGTCACTGAGGAGCCGCACGGGACACACCCGGGACAGATGGAATTCTCAATGGGCACAGGTGAGAATGCCCTGCCCAGTTCCACAACTGACTCAGCTCATTTCCAGCTGCACAAAGGGATGCTCCAGCCACCCCAGGTGCTGCAGCTCTGCAAACCAGGGCTAATTAAGTGTTTCTGCACAAAAGTGCTGTACTTGGCTGTCTGCGGGGTGAAGGTGCAGCTTAACACCCCTCACTAGGGCAGCAAGGGGCAGCCCTTCCAGCACTGGTCTATCCTGCCATGGGCTGGTCAGTCTGTGAGGCTTTGAGCACATACATGCTCGCTCAAATAGCATCTCTTTGACAAGAGCCCCAAGACCTTTCCTCATCCCAGTCTCCTAAAGGGATACAAGCCAGCAGCATGCCCAGGCCCCCACAGACTCTGCAGGATGAGCTGACATGGAAGAGCCAGCACTGACCCTGAACACAATTGCAGGCTGATAGTTGTGCTGACTGCAGGTGGCCATCGAAGTTATTGACACATCTGGAAAAAGTTTTATAGTCAGCTTCTCATCATTTTACTTCCATTTCCTCCATACCCAAGCTTACTCCTTATTTCAGTCAGCTGGCACCAAAAAAACTCTTGTTCAGTCATTACAGGGAGAGGGAATAAAAGCATGTCATTGAAAATGTGCTGAATATGACCATCCAAAGTTCCTTTTCCATATCACAAAATCTTGTCTTTGTGTAAAAGACCATGTCCATATCCAGACCATGTCTCATCTCCTGGCTGCCACACTCACAAGGGCAGGGTAATTTGTGGAATAGAAAGGAAGAAAGCAATTTGTCAAACATCAGAGCCCAGATCTATAAGAGAACTATGTGTCTCTTTAGGAATAACTGGATGGTGTTGCTTATGGATTGGCATTTATGGACTTTTGGAAAGTTATTTCTATGAGCCATCAAAGGAATCCAAGGAGGAAATTCACTGGACTACGGAATGTTCAACAGCCTTTCGATATCTTAAAAAGACATTGATGACAACCCCTGCTCTGGAGTGTCCAGATTTGACTGAACTCTTTGCACTGTTCATCCATGAGCACCTTCACCTTGCACAGTAGCTCCACACTCCAGACTGGGAATGTAGGAAAGAAGCCAGTGGAAAAGAGCGTATTCCTCAAAAAACAACTAAACTATGCACTTGAGGGTTGGCCAGTTCACCTCAGAGCAGCAGCCACCATGGTCCTTATTGTTAGAATGGGCTTGACAATGAATGGGAAAAAATGACAGTTTCTGTGCCACACATGCTTATGTCTGGTTTAGAGCAAAAAGGAGGTCACTGCTTATCCCTGAGCAAAATAATAAAGTAACAGATGGTACTTCTAGAATGAAAGACGTGGTACTAAAGACAGCTACTGCCTTGTACCCTGCTATGTTCCTCAACCCTTCTACACAGAATCATGATCTCCAAGGAAGTATGGACAGTTTTGGGAGTGATCAGTTCCCTGCTAAAGTGGCAATAATGCACTGCAAAGCTCACCAATACAGACAAACACCCAGAAACATCAGAAACCTAGTAGAAGACAAAACTGATAGAGAGGTGGCAGGACAAAGCATCTTGTTGCCAGCTCTATCCAAAGTTGTGAACCTTTCCAAGTCAGTCAAAGAACACTCTAATGAAAAAAATCACTTAGCAAAATCCTCGAATGTCTGATATAGTTGTGAAGGGTGGTGGCTAACAAAAAAACAAGTTAGAGTGTCCAAAGAAATAATGAGACAAGCTATAGAAGACAAATATAAAGAAACCCATGGGGTATTGAGGATTCGGTAGATGATTAGGAAAGGTAGCTACTTGGTGTTAGACTGACAGGAACTGTGACAAGTGAAATATAAAATCTACTTGCAGAGCAATGCACAGATTTAAAAAAGACTGCCATTAGAGATTGCAAAAAAAAAAAAAAAGAAAATTGAGAAAGTTTAAAAATATTCTCCAAGGAAGAAAGGGGCATTCATAGGTCCATTTGAGGCTTCCCAAATATTGTTCTCCCTCAGTCATTTTTCTATCCTTTTGCACAAAACTTTTTTGGCATTGCTGGCCACACCTCTACCCTGTTAGCTGAATATATTAACAACATGAAACAGGGTAAAGATTGGACTTCGAAATTCCCATAGATCTGTGCAAGCATCAACATCTGTGTCTCTCTAGAAAGACTGGTTGCATCAGAGTATTTTTGAGAGAACTACAAAATAGAGTTTCCATAGGGATACATTCAAACAATATATCTTTCAAACATGCTGAAAAATCTTGTCTCCAACACTTGTAAATGTGTTTTACAAAACACTTGCAAAGATCTCAATATTCCTTGGCTCAGTGACAAATTGAAACCAAGATCTACAGGCAGTCCCGGGAGGTGCTTCAGCTGACAGCTTAGAGCAGCCCATCTGCATTCCTCTGTAACCCTCCAAAACAAGGTGATTTGGGGATGGTGTTGTCCAAACTTCTACACCTTCGACCACTCAAGGCAAAGATCTTAAATTAACAAATGTCTTGGGTTCCAATGCCAGGTGTTACCAAGGGTATGTATTCTATCTTCATCTGTTAAAACCAGGTGGGGCAGTTGTCACCATCGGGTCAGACGTGACATTCACACACACACACAGTTGATCAGAAGAACAGTGGTGTCTTTTCCTCTTTACTCTGAGTGTTCTCCACTTTATACGCTCGTAACAATGCCTGATCTTAAGTCATTGACTACATCACAATAGCTTATTATATTCATTGGTGCAAAGCAATTAGTGTCAATATATTTGTCAAATTTTTGCAGAAAATTAATAAGGCACATATGCACAATTACTTTTGCACGTAGTCAAACTACCAAAATCTGTCAAATATTTTTTGAAACTAGTTTCCATGCCAATGGCCACATCTTCTTCCTTACTATGGATACACTTGGAATTCTTCAATTGTTGTTTCTTCTACTAACTGTTCGACTTACAGGCGAGATGTCAAGCCTCTGCATAGATATTTTAATGTGATATAGTGAAAACTGCTGCAAAATGCCAGTCATTAAATGACCATTACATCTGAGGTAGATGTTGATCCAGCAGGGTCACGCCTCACTCATGGTCTGTAAAGGATGACTGTGATTCACCAGCAGAACACAATTTACCCACTTCCCAAAAATCTCTACAGATCTAGTCAAAGTACAGACTGCAAATCTGTTGCTTGCAAGCATCTCTTGAAAGACATCTCAAATTTGCTTTTCACAGGATTCATCTGTAAATCAGCAATATATTACACAGAGATTTCTATAAGCTAGCACTTGCACAGACCCACATAAACTAATGTTCTAGTTTGCATTTTTTCTTTTGCAAGGAAGAAATGAATCAGTTATGCAAATCAGTTATTGCAAGGACCTTATTTCAAGCAATTTCCTTTAGAGCAGACAAAAACCAAGCAGTGGCTGATGTTTAGTATTGACACACTGTCACACCAATGCAAAGGTCGGATGCCCCTGTGTGAACACACATTTCCATGGAAGCGAGCCCGGGCTCTCTCTCCCTCGCCCTGAGCTCCAGCGCCAGGCCGGCCGGGCGGCTCTGCCCTCTGCGGGCCTGGGCCGGGCCGGCCGGGCGGCTCTGCCCTCTGCGGGCCTGGGCCGGGCCGGCCGGGGGCTCTGCCATGGGGCCGCGCTCCTTCTCGGCATCTCGCCGGGCCCCGTCCCGGCACAGCCGGGTCCCCCTGCCCTCAGCACGGCGAGAGCGGGCCCGTGGCTGGGCTGCAATGCTGCTGCTGCTGCTGCTGAGTCTCACAGGAGCCGCCGGGCAGGGCAGGGCAGGGCAGCCATCGCCCCGCGGATGTGCCGCAGCGCTGGCCTGGCTGCTGAGATCCCGGCCTCCTCCAGCACGGCTGCCGGAGAATCCTCCAGCAAACAGCTCCGGCCAGACCCGGCTGGGATCTCATGGCCCTCTGCAGGCCTCGGGCAAAATATTGACTCTTTCACTGCACAGATGAGGCTTGCAGACCTTCCATTCTCTCTGGAGTGAGAGAAAAGGGACAGACACACAGAAACAAAACAACATGAAGACACCAAGGTCAGTGAAATAGAAGTTCCAAGATGGGAGGGATTGAGGACATGCCTCACTCTTGGACTGAAATTCTCTTGTAAGCTATGGAGAATATATAATTGCTACATTAGACACTTGTTCCTGTGTAACTCATGAAATGCATTTTGGGCAGATGAAGCCTTCTCACCACAGCCATGAGCAGAAGCACCAGTGCTGAAGTAAGCAGGTGTTGAAGTAGCTGTGATCCCAAGAGAATTTTGAACAGAGAGAGAGAGAGGAGTGAAGAAGATCCTTTGCCCCCAGGGAAGAAGAAGACCTCTGTTTCATGAGATGGAGATGATCCCCAATTTAGATGAAGAGAACATTTACTCAAACAGTTTCATCCTTAAAAATAGTACCCCGTAAGTTTGACACGGCCCATAAATTCAGCTGTGGGAAGGATGTGAAAAGATGGGAGGGACTTTGCGATTTGAGATTTCCCAGGATGTTGGTATTTGTGGAAATTGAAGTCAGAAGAGAACTGTTTTCTTGTGGAGAAGTCTCCATAGACTGACAGGAGAGACTCATCTCCCTAAGTGATCTGAAGAAAGAATACTCTAGAGGTGACAAACTGACTGAATTGTTTCTCTATGTTGTCAGTGGAAAAGAAAAGAGAGCATGGGGAGGAGGGAGGAGAAGTGTTCAAGAGGCTTTATTCTGATTGTTCTTATTATTTCCTTTAGTTTCTGTTAATAAAGTCTTCATTTATACCCTTTCCTTTGTACCTCTGAGCCTGCTTTGCCTTCCCTCCTAACCCTATCTCACAGCAGGAAATTAGTAGACAATTCTAGTGGATGTGCAGGCAATTTGGCCAGCACTAGAACCCACCACAATTGGTGCATTGGCTGGAAATTTTAAATTGGTAAACTAAAACTACTATATGAAATTGGTGTTACTGCTGGTTGGAAGTGAAACCACCACAACTATTTGAGCATTTTCACACCACAGCTCACAAGAACAGCTCAATTCTGATGGCCCTGACTCAGATGTACTGCAGCCTAAAGCATAAAGGAAAAGTCACTGCAGACAAATTTTACTCAAATGTTGAGATTCAAATAAATAAAAATAAGTCACCTGAAATTGGAAACAGTAAAAATTAGAAGGAAGCAAGAAATGGTGATCCTTGATGCACCAACTTCATGTCAACTGGTGACATGGGCTATGTCACCCCTCTGCTGTGGATGAGCTTTCCCCGGGTGAAGGGCCCCACAGCAGGGCTGGTCTGCACACTGGAGAATGGGCGCTCACTGAGCCTCTCGCCAGAGGCTCCCAACACACACCCAAAGCTTCTCCCTGCCCACCCTTTGGTGCGAGGCTCTGTGCCAGCCTGGCAGCTGACAGCCTTGTGGCTCTTGTCTCCTCCCCAAAGGTGCTAAGCTTGTGCCTTGTGAGTGTTCCCAACTCCTGAGTTTTATCTTATCTTCATCAGTGAACAGTCCAGGGCCTCACCCCAAAGACCTGTTCAGGATATGGTGGCATTCTGTGTAGCTGTTGTAATCCAGTTCTAAAAGTCATTCAAGAAAATGTTTAAGTCAAAACTTATAACATTTCAGTTTCTGATACACAATGAGAAACAAAAGAATCTTTCAGATTAGTTGAGGTTTCAGAAAATGCATTTGTTTACAATCCTACTCTGTAATCCTCTACAATCCTACTCCATATTCCTACTCTATAATCCTACTCTACAATCCTACTCTAGAATTCTAAACAGGGTGTGGAGTAAATGTCCCCTGCAGACCAGCCAGGATGACTGCTCCTGCAGTGGATGTGCTCAGAAAAAAACAGTATTTTTGTGCATTACTAACTCTTCTGCTGAGATGTGTGAGTAAAGAGCCTCTCTTTTTTCTTCACTGTTTGTTTCAAGTCCTGCCACAAGCAGCTTTGCTTTTGCAGGCAAGAAATGCAGTGCAGACAGGCTCCAGGGAAACATTTAAAGAGGCAGGGTAGAGAACAGCAAACAAAATACAAAAGATGGAGTGAGAATACAACATCAGGACTTAAGAGTACAGGAATAGACAAGAGTTCTTTTCAAAGAGGTTGAGCTAACCTAAATGTAGCATTCCTATCAAAATGAACAATAGAAGGAATTGCAGAAGTACTACCAGTCATTAAACCAAGACCAGAGTGAAATCAGCCCCACAGTCACTCAATTCCCCTGAAGCATTTTGTCTCCAATGACTGGTGACAAATCAGGGGATAAAGGAACTGCTAGTAAGCCAAGGAGGAAATGAAAGTTTCATCCCTCCCACAATCCCCCAAGTGAAGAGTGCACAGTAGTGACTTTGTGCCCTCCTGTTCCAACAAGAATCTTAGGTGGATGATCATCAGGTGGAAGGAAGGAAGATGCCACCTTCCTTCCCCACTCTGTTGGCTTCCTGTTTCTGGCCCCTCTCTCCTCAGGATTTCTGTTATCAGGAGCTCTGTCCTCAAAGTCCCTGTGTTCTTTGATCAAGAAAAATCTCAGGTGGACTGCAGGCCTAGGAGGAGGCCAGCGTGCTGATGCCCAGAGTGTCTCTAGGAGACTGCCCTTCTCCTTCTGCCGCAGCTCCTCCTGCGAGTTATGCAGGAAAAACATCAGCTTCCCATTCAGCTGCTCCTCTTGCACGTGCACACCAGCTCCACACGGACACTGAAGGTCCTTGCTGCCATCTGCCCTGCGCTGTTCAGCTCTAGTGGAAGGCGTGCCCTGGCGGGGGATTCAGTGGGACCAGCATGCGCTACAGCCCATCCTACTCCCGGGGACTCCAACCCTCAAAGGCACTGCCCAGCCCAATGGCTTCCTGAGGCACCGGGTAGAGAGCATTGCTGTCCACAAAGACACGCATGAAGCTCTCCATCAGCTCAGCTGTCACTGAGCAACCTCTCCCCAGGTCCTCCACAGGCCACTGTATGTTATCTACTAAACGGATGCTTTCCTTATTCCCAACATCTCAAGTGTCTTCTCTGTCTTTGATTCTACCACTGCTGCTTTCTTCCTTGTCACCATCACTGCCTGCTTTTTCACTGGCAGCCATGTTACTTTGTTCAGCTTCTTTTCTGTCTTCATTCTTGTGTCCTTCCACATTTACACCACCCTCTTTTTCATCCTTGTTTCTATCATTGTCATCCTCTTTTATAACTTCCTTATTTTCTTCCTCAGTTGCAGCAAAACCACTACGGCCTACTTCATTCCCAGGATCACTGCTGTCTTCCTGCTCAGTCCAATCACTGTTTCTTTGTTCGATGGCATCACTGCTTTCCTGCACCTTCACATCTGTGTATTCTTCCTTTCCATCTACATCATCTTCACCTTCATTTACATCATCACTCTTGCCTGTCTTCATATTTGCACCATAGGATTTTTCTTCATTTCCATCTCCTTCTTCTTCCTTTCCAGTGTCCTTGTCTTGCTCCACCTGTACATCCTTGTTTCCACCTTCATTAGCTTCATCTAGGCCTTCCATATTTCCAGCAACATTGCCATATTTGTCTTCATTTACATCATCGTTCCTCACTGTCATATTTGCACCATGGGACTTTTCTTAATTTCCATCTCCTTCTTCTTCCTTTCCAGCATCCTTGTCACGCTCCACCTGCACATCCTTGTTTTCTCCTTCATTTGCTTCATCTAGACCTTCTGTATTGCCAGCAACATTTCCAGGTTCATCTTCATTTCCTTCAGAAGTACTGTCTCCTGGCACATTCCCAGCACTCCATCATGGCCATTGTCACTCTCAACATCACTGTCTTCCTTCATCTTCGCATCACTGTTGCCTTCAATAGCATCATTGTCATCTTCATTTGTAGCAGCCACAGGACTTCCTTCTCTGTCATGTCTGCTGCTGCTGTTGTCTGCCTCCACATCAATGTCACATCAGTGTTTTCTCCGCCTTCCTTTGGATGAACAGTGTCTTCTTCCTGTTCTTTTCCCCTTGTGTCCTCTAAGGTCTTGCAGGAGCTCTGTCCTTGCCGCTGCTGCTGGCCTCATGGCTCCTTCTCCTGCAGCTAAAGCACAGGCCCAAGAGGAGCAGGACTGCAGCAAGAGCCCAGAATGGCCACTGGTGCAGAGCACCAAAGAGCACGGCTCCCAGCCCTGGTCCTGCTGCTCCGGGGGCCCCTGCTCCAGCTCCTGCAGCAGCCGAGCCATCTCGCAGTGCAGCAGCTCCTGGCAATCCTGCATTCGCCGGTGCGTGGCCTCATCCAGCCCATCCCCGGTGCTGGGGGTACTGCATCAGGCTTTGCACGAGCACGGAGAGCAATGGCAATAGAGACGTGGTCTGCAGGAGGACACGCAGCAGGGGTTCAGAGGGGCCGCAATGGAGACAGGCAGTGGGGGCAGGAGCTGCAGGGACGTGGCACAGGAAGGAGAGGCCCCGGCAGCTGGCAGGCAGCAAGGCCGCCCTGCTGCCCCAGCAAGCACCGTGCCCTGAGCAAGGCGCTCCCGCCAGGGGCTGGGCCCCGGCTGCAGAGCAGAACACACGGCCTGGGGCCGGCGCTGCTGCCCCAGCCCTCCTCCAGCCCCGTCTCCTCACTGCGTGTGCACTCACTGCTTGCCCAGGCTCTGCCGAGGCAGCGGAACCCGCTGGGGCCTTTTCCAGCTGCCCCATGGTGACTCGGCCCCTGTGCTGTCACAGCCCCGAGCGCGGCACAGCCCAGCCCTGCCCGCCGGCCCCAGCCTGGGCAGGGAGCTCAGCATGGCCCTGGGCACCCAGAGCCCCAACAGACACCAAGGGCAGACCCATCCCTCGGCAGTCTGGGAACCCCAGAGCTCCCCTCTACAGAGCAGGCACAAGTGCCCTGCCACACAACCCTTGTCAAATAGAAATTTGGGTGACGTGACCCATGGATGTTCTCAGTATACAGGTGTAGGATTTTATTTAATACCAGAGAGAGACATTTTTCTTCTTATTATTAGTTATACTTACTGCTTTGGGGCAGGATGTCAGGTAGGCTAAGGTTTTATAACACATGTAGTGAGGAATCTTTCTGAGAGAAATCCAGGTTGTTTGGATGATACACAGGAAGATTAAATACCATCCTAAAAAGGCCAAATAAGTTAATTACAAAATTTCAGGGTCTTGAATAACCTCCTTGCTCTCAAACTGTAGGTTCAATACTGTGTAAAATTCTGGTACAGTCAGGATTTTGTTCAGAAAGTAGAATGTCTGCCTTTTTCAAATTTGTGCAGAGGTGTACCTCTGTCCCTTCCACCCTCTTCAAAATTGTCTCCCTTAAACAGAGTTAGCCAATCTCTCTGATAAAGGAACTTCTGTCTCTTTCTGCTGTCTCTTTGTCTATTTATCTTCAAAGGACTGTGAGTACAGGAGAGATGATACTCAGCCCTTCTTTGGGGAACTCATCTATAAATGGAACTGCAGGAATGGAGAGGGAGGAAAGGGAAACAGGGTGTGACTCAAGTACCTGCATGGTGACCACAGATGTCCAGTGCTAGACAGACACTGATGTGAGGCAGATCATGCCTTCCCATTAGTGCCTAAAAAGAGAACAGTGTTGCCATTTCTGAAACTGCTCTGGATTGCATTTGCTTAACAGACGTCATTAGTAAAAGTAGTTAAAGAAAGAGTTTTGAACCCTCTCCCAAACTGATGCCACTTATCACGTATCTTCCTCACATTCTTCTAGGAATGTTTTTGATGTTGTCCCATCCTTCTTTTTGCAGGGGAGCAAAAATTCTTTGCCAAGTATCATTCTCTCTGATTTGTTTCTTCTCATCTTTTGAGATTTAATAAAGTGAACATTCAGCAGAAGAATTTTGTATTTTTTGAACAAAATTCTTCTTTGATCCAATTGAGGCCCTTCTGTGACAATGAAAAAACAAAAACTGTTGTGAGCTGCAGTTTACACTGTTAAGAGGTTAATGAGTCAGTTCTCCAAGGTTATTCTTAGTTCAACTGCTGTATAAACTGTTGATGCCGGTGACTGGAGGCTGCTCTCCAGGACTTTATATATATATGATAATTATATGACAGAAAATGCAACATATAGTTGCATCTGACCTCCAAGTTCAGCAGCTTAAAAAAGGAAAAAAAAATTGTCTGTAAGAAATTTGCTGGTTTTCCCATTCCTAAATGCCTTCACATTTCTATTTAGTTTAGTGCATATACAAGAGACTTGCCTCACCTGGTCGGCAGTGCCCATCCATCTTCAAGCTAGGGTATATTTTAAGTGTCAATGATCAGTGCCTCCAGAAAGCATTTTTGAGACAAAATAGGCAAAGGCTTTTGCATTATTATACAATCATCCAGTATTAGGATCTTCACTTTCACATAAACACATCATGTTTTTCCACAAAGGAATCTGAGATAGATTTTTCTGAGAAATAACCAACCAAACCAAATAACAATAACAAACCAATCAAAAATTAAATAAATAACAATCAAGGAAAAAACAGCCCTTCCTCACTCAGCACATGTTCCTTGATTTCCATAAGTATTTAGATTTACAGCTGCTGATAGTACCACAAGAACAGGTTTTTTCTGGTTTTACTTCCTCTTCCAGCAAAGCAAGCACAGCTGCAAAATGCCAACTCACTTCTAGGCTCTCTTATACATCACCAGTTTACTACATTCCAACCAGTCATAGTTGTGCAACACCCCATCAGGGTACTGGGATTACTGCAGTGTCCCAGACAGTTAGTGAGGCTCAAGGAGCTGAACAATTTAAACTATGTTTTATATGTATAATTAAAGGATGCATGACATGGAAATAAGCCAGCTGTACTGAAACTTAACAGACTAACTTCAAGATGCAATTTTCTATCACTGTTGTGAGAATTTTTCTTTCTTCTCCTCTTCTATCCTTGTTTGAGATCTTGGAGTTTTGTTTTGTTTTGGCTATGGAGTCAGAAGACAGCAAAAGATGTCCCTTCCAGATTCAACAATATAGCATGAGTGGCCTATCAGACAAACATACTGCTTGAAAAGATTTAAAACGAAACAGCTACAAGAAGAAACAAAAATTATCCCATCTACCATTCAAATTCATGGATAGTTACATTATCTCTTTATCATCCCTTTATTAAGTGTATGTACTTGATCAGTATGTACCCAAATTTAAAGCATATTACTTTAACTACAGATATACGGATACATGTGTCCAATGCATTATGTAGATGTCTCACCTTGAAATTATCATACAAATCCCAAAAGAAAACTGTGGTTGTCTACTAGGTGGTTCAAAACTGTACTATAATCATGAGCTGGATATTGAATTGTCATTGTTGATAAGAGGAAAACTGTAAGCATACATGACTCAGGTAAGTAATTTAGAAAATCAAATAGACTAAAAATAAAATTACATCTTCAGACTTATTTAACATTCTTAACTTAATTCTGCAATAAATTTATCCACAGCACAATGAAATTATGTTCTTGTACCCCGCAGATAGATGGTCTGTTTATTATTTGGCAGAAGATGATTTTCTCTTCATTGTGAAATCTCGGTTAAAGCTAACTTCATCCAAGAACTAGTGAACAGTATTATTCATCACTATTCCCGTATTTATTAAGTAGCTTTTGTGCTGTTTCTAGTCCAGAAAATGTTCTCTTTCAGGATTCTGAAAAATACTTATTTTTACACAAACCCCAGATCAGCATTACCTCACTTCCCAGCACCAGGAGAAATTAATGAACAAAAAGACAATGGTACAATCAAAAAAAAGTATGCGACACTACAGGGGGTGATCTTTTTTTTAATATTGTTTTGCTCAAATCACTGGGTTTAGTGTACCTGGTTTACATGAGGTTTTGCCATAGAGCAGTCTTTGCTATTGTTAAATATCCAAACAATAAACAAAGACTCATAAGAAGCGTAACCCAGCTTGCAATGAGTTTTACAAGACTTTAAAGGCTTTAACTCTTACTGAGCTCCTCACAGGATTTACACACTATCCATTCAACATCAATAACTTGGCAGGAAAAATCCCTGCTCTGATTCTCACTTGAGAAGAACCAAATAGAGCAAAGAAAAGTGAAGGGTTTGAGAGACAATGAGGCTGCAACTCAGGGAACAAAGTCAGCAAAAAAACGGGTTTTATTGCAGAGAACAATCTGATAATAAATAAAGCTATCCAACAGAGAGACAAAATACTTTTGAGGATTACAGTGGATTTTGTTGAGATGAACTCAAAGAGAAGTAAAAATGGTAACTAAGGAAGTAAAACATGAGAGAAGAAAAAGGAAGGAACTCCATTATTTTATTTATTTATTAATTTTTTCAGCATTTTTCTGAAAGGAATCGACTGGTGGCAGTATTTCCAACAGGCCTGTAGTACATTGGGAGATAAACAGCAGCAGAAATGGTAGAAACTTTATGGAATTGTCTGTGTCACATTACTCTGACTAGCTTATCTGACCATGAAATTTACTGCTGGGCACCTAAAATTGGTCAAAAAGTATGCCATCAGAGCGAGGTGTTTCTGTGCTAAAAATGTGATCAAGTCACTTTGACCTGGTGATTTGAGCATAAAAGATGGACCCATTTTCAGGGTGAATTTGAAGACCTCAGTTACAATCATTTCAGTTCACTTTAGAGAGAAAAGTTCCTTTTTCTGCTGTAGAATTAGGGGGTGTCTTCACCTTCACTGTCTGCATTCGCCAGGCACCTACAGAACTATGAATTTTCCTCTCATTCCTACAGTCCTTGCAGAGCCGTGTTATGGGTTACGATGCACGCATGGGGTGCTTCTTTTAAAGACAGGCTGCTGAAAAACAAAATCCTCTTCATCATCTTCTCTATCAAATGTCTCTAGTCATATTCCAGTCCCAAAACAGAGAGCTCCATTTCCTGAGGCAAAAAAAGTCTTCAACTCAAGCACTCATCCTCCACAAGTATATTTCACCTTTTAAAGGAATTTTAGTGAAGTCACAATCCCCTCATAGCCCCACAAAATAAAAGGTTTTCAGCTACTTTGCATCTTTCAATCTCTTCCCATCAGGAACTTTCCGCCGACCTCTGTGGACTCCATGCTTTATTCCTTCTCATTAAGGGGAGTTCAGGAGATCAAGAATCTTACCCAGGCATGAAAAAGTTCAAATTGTATCCAGGTCATTATGAGAAAACATGTGGCCAGTGCCGGGGGGGCCATGCGACCCCGCCGAACCAAGCTGGGGCCGGACTAAGGGCTCCCCGCAGAGCCGGAGCCGGGCCGGGCCCCAGAGCGAGCCCGGAGCCGGGCCGGGCCCCGGCCAGAGGCCCCGCTCCTCCGGAGAGCAGAAGCTGAAAGATCCCCCAGCATGTGATCCACTGGGATTCGTGAAAGCGAAATAACTTTGCATTGGTTTCCCGAGCTGTCCATCACCAAATCAGCTCTCTGATTGGTGCCAGCAGCTCACAGGAGAAGTCCCGAGAGGCGTGACAGCCCCCTCCATTCCTGGACCATGTGGAGCTTTCCCAGAGGGGAAGCCAACCCTCCCCCAAGCATGGGAAACCAACACACCTACCCAAACAAGGATTTGGGGATGGGGTTGTCCAAAATTCTACGCCTTTGAAAGCATGAGGCAAAGAGTTTAAATTAACAAGAGAGTTCAGAAAACATCCCTCTACTTATCATAAGATTTTCAGTTTGCCACAATATTTTCTTAAAATATGTACAATTTCATACTAGAGGTATTGGGTGTCCACCGTCTAGTGAAAAAGTTTATTTCAGTGGACAAACCTAAGGCTTGAAGAAAAGAATTGACCAGAACAGCACACTCCAAATGCTGTATAAACAACAATGAGAGAAGGAGTTATCAACAGTGAAATTTCTATATTGTTCAAGGTCAAAACTAACTTCTTTCAACTCCTTACACTTACTAATCTTCTTTGAACTAATCCTACATTTTAAAGAAACAATCAACTTCTCAGTGCAAATGTAATCTCCTATAAATGCTAACTTAAGTAATCCTGAAAAAACAGTCTCAAAATTTGAAATAAAAACCCCATGTTCAGAGATTTCATCAAGCTGAAGCACATGTGTGGTTCCAGGACTCCACTTATTCCTTGTCAAATTCAGATATTCATCTCTGAATATGGGACAGCTTTTTGTGGAGGCACTGGCACCTGCCCTTCATTTCAGGGCAGCTGGGGCTATCCTGTGAAGGAGAAAGCAAAAGAAAATTAGGCCATACAAACATTTCTGCAGTTTGGATTCTGGTGTCCTTTGCTTTACAAAATCCTTGAGCCAGACTGAGCAGTACCCACGGCCCTGCAGGTCTGGTGTCACACATACCTGTTGTAACTGCTGAAAATCTGCTAGGATTTGATGAAGCAGCATCTTCAAGAAAAGAACTATGACGAGTATTTCATTACCATTATAAAATGCAAACCTATGCAAAACACTAAAAATACCCTCAGTTTGACTCTAGAGGTTTTCTTCTCTGTGAGCCACCACTCTCCTGAAGGTTTGCAAATGCAAATTCCCAACACCCAGCTTCAGCCAAGATTTGCAATTTAGCCTCTCAATAGGGAATAGAAGGAGCACATGCTCTAGGACTGTGCTTGGGACACACCTCACCGTAGTGTTTTTTCACAGACCCCTCAAACTGGGGTTTTTGTGGGCAGGGTCTTGCAAAAATCAGACTCAGCCCGAGCAGTGTCTAAGCATATATGCCAATTCTGCAGTTTCCCTTTGTCTCACTGAGCAGCTCCAGGGAATCCAAAACTCTGCTGTGATGAGGCACAGCCTTCATGGTTTCATCCTTCTTTACCAGGCTTTGGAGCCTGGAATCAGAGATTTCCACTGTCCATGAAACTGTATCAAATCCTTGTTGATCTTGTCAAACTTAGAATGTAAATTCCTGTATTGAAGTCATCCTTGCGAGGGGCGGGCTCTGTGCACGTCATGGACTCCCGTTCCTTTCCCGCGCTCCGCCATTTCTCGGAACCCTCGTCTGAGGAGCAGCTCCGCGCTGGGCCCGGCCCGGGCATCGGGCCAAGGAGCCGCTGCTGCCCTGAACCACCGGGAGCTCGGGGTGAGCGGGAGCTGAGGGCGCTGGGAGCTGGGAGTGAGTCTGGGATGGAGCCGGGACCCACCTGGAGCCCCGGCAGGAGTCTGAGCCGGGCAAGGGATGTTTGAGAGAGTCCCCGGGGCTGTGCGGGAAAATTCACGTTGCCAGAGGTTTGTGTACACAAAGGAGACGGAGGTGTCCTGTAAAAGTGACTTCACTCATGAAAAAAGGGAGAGGCTATGGGCATTTGTCTTGCTGTTTCTAAAAGGCAGCCTCCTTTTTACCCTCATTTTCTGGGCTGCATCTCCCCCTCCTTTTCCCGAAAAAAGAAAAGAGACTTGGAAGGTTCAGGTTTCTCAATCCACCTGCTGCATGTTCTCCTTATTATGCACCCCTCCTTTAGTATAACATCCAATTTTCACAGCTCTGTTAAGTGTTTCTCCTTCTCGAAGTTCAGGAATGGAGCAGGATCTTGGGTGAGCAGCAGTCCGTGTGAATCAATAACATTTTCTGAAAGTGAAGATTTCTCCCATTGCTTTATCATGTACACGTTTCTGGCCCTATCCCCAAGGCAATTTCACTCACTGACCCTGTATTTTTCTTCCTGGGTGTTTCTTGATTTTGGGATTATTGTCAGTGCCCTCCCTCCCTGTCCTTTTGTAGCCATTTCTGGATCAGGCCTGGCTGCCACCTGCATCCCCTTGCTCAGCTGCTGAACGAGCTGCACTCAGCAAGGTGTCTGCATGGGAGCAAGATGAGAGTTGCTGCAGCACATCAGAGGAGGAACAGCATTCGTTTAACCCATGGTCTGCCAGGGAAGCATGAAAACGTGTCCCATGGCCATTCTTTCCCTGTTTGGACTGGTGCATGATCTACTTTCTTGTTTCCTTTGTGACCTGTTTTACCACTTTTCAGTTATCATCTATTTGGAAACAGCAGTTGGAGTCATTTAATTTTCCACAAACTTCTCCTCCTTCTGTGAATAGGTAATGTGATCCCATCCCATGGTGAAATGTCTTGTTCTTTTCCCTGGATTTGTCAGCAGGAAGGTCAGGAGCTGGAGGTGGCCAATTGATTGTTATTTCAAGGACTGGTAATATATTCCTTAGTACATAATCATAATAATAGCAGTAATAACAGCAACAACTTCCACAATAATAATAGTATGAATATTAATCATAATAGTAAGAATGAGAATAATATTTTGTTTTTAATCTAATTGTCCTAATCAAAATATTGGTGGATTTTCTTTCTCCTCATGAGAATTCATTAAGGTTCCCAGGGGCTGGTCCATGGTGTTATAGGATTTGTTCTGGTGTCTTTGTATCTTTTATCCATTTTTGGGCACTCCCTCCAGCCAGGGCTGCATCAATTGACTACTTTTCTCTAATGAAATCATCAAATACTTGGATTCCCAAAGGATTTCTCTGGATTAGCAAAAACACCCCAATAATCTAATACACCCAATCTAATAGACAGTGACAGCACATGTTGGAGTGGGGAGAGGGGTGATTCTCTCCCACTTTTTTTAGTCAAATTTTCACAACGTTCTCCATTTGGTATTTCCCTTTGCTATTTAACCAATGTTTGTGTTGCAGTTAGATATCCTCACCATGGGCTCTGTGTTTAGCTGTGCACATTCCATCTGTGCAAGCAGTCAGAGCTTGGGGTGAGGGCCAGAGGGAATCAGCCCAATTACCCCCCCAGGCAAGAAGACCTTGGTAGCTTGTCCACACTTTGCCCCAGCAGGGTTAATTTGTTTTTCTAAAGCTTCTCTCCTAGCTGTCTGGAACCCCTGCTTCTCTTCCAGGGCAGCCATTGGATGACTCTTATGTGCCCCGCTCCCACAATCTGCTTTTTTTTTTTTTTTTTTTTTTCCTCATTGACAATATTTAATTAACATTTTATCTGTTAAAGTGTCACCTTTGAAGCTCTTCCAGTGTTGCAAAATCCATCTGAAAGGTGAACATTGAATAACCCCTACTGAAATTTTGGCATCAGTTAAATTCACCCACATATATACAGAAAAAATTCCAATGCAAATGGTCAAACAATGCATATGGGGAGGAAAAGGTGGGATTGTGCAGCACAGGGAGGAATAATAGGAGGAAGAGGAATATGGGGACGAGTAGGGACACAGGAGGAGGAGGAGCAGAAACAGGGAACAGCAGAAGGTTCCACCCCTCTCTGTATCTGCAGCTTCTCTCCAGCCCCAGGAGCGTTGTCCCCATCACATGCATCCAGTGACCAGAGAGAGGGATTCATGATTTGAGAGGGGTGAATCTTGGTGTTTCTGACATTTATTGGGATAAATGCTGGTGTTTTTCTTATTTGCAGGGGTTGAATCTTTATATTTTGCTGGGGGGTTGGCCAAATCTTGCTGTTGGGTGGATTTTTCATCTGTGTCATGATGTTTGGAGCATTTTTTGGCTAAATCTTGGTGTTTTGGAGGTTCTTATATACACAGGATGCCCAATGTCTTCCTGAGTTCCACCTGGGCAAGGAGGAGCCCCCAGCCCAAGGCCCTCTCCTCTTGTTTTTTCCCCAAACCAGGATTTTTCATTCTCAAGGCATTGACAGATGGAGGAGGAGGAAAAGCCCCAGAGATCCCTCACGAGGAGGGGCTGCAAACCCAGCCCAGAGAGCTGCAATGAGGAAAAACCCTCCCTGTGCCAGGAAGGTGGGCAGAGATGCAGGCAGAGCTCAGAGCTGGTGGGGAAGCCTAATGGAGGGGAGAAGCCCCACAAGTGCTTGGAATGTGGGAAGGGTTTCAGCCGCAGCTCCAACCTGAGCCGACACCAGAGGATCCACACTGGGGAATGGCCCTGTGAGCGTGGGAAATGTGGGAAGAGCTTCAGTGAGATCTCTCACCTGATGCAGCACCAGAACACCCACACAGGGGAACGGCCCTACACCTGCTTGGAATGTGGAAAAAGCCTTTGGTGGATGTCCGCCCTGAGAAGCCACCAGCACATCCACACTGGGGAAAGACCCTACGAGTGTCCTGAGTGTGGGAAGAGCTTCTCACAGAGCTCTCACTTGACCCAACACCAATGGAGGCGCTGCTAAGGGAAACCCTGTGAGTGCCCCGAGTGTGGGAAGAGCTTCGTGCTCTGCTCCAGCTCCATCCCCCATGGGAGGATTGGTGTTGGATGATCCCCAGTGACCCCCGTTGGGCAGAGCCCTGGTGATCCGTGTTGGGGAGACACCTGGCTGGGGGGCTCTGCATCATCCTGTCTCCCTGTGGGCAGCGGCGGGAACATCCATTGGGACACAAACCAACATTGGGAATTCCTTGGGGAGAGTGGATTTGTTGATTTTCAACCCCAGAAAATCTTCTGCTTTCAGTCCTGTTTTCTGGTGGCATCAAAGAATACTGAAAGGTCTTGGAGGTCTTTTCCAACTTTAGTGATCACACAATTTTGATTTGCTGTTACTAGAGAATGTCTTTCATAGCCAAAGGTGGTGGTTTGGGGCAAAGACCAAGATTTTGGAGACAGTGAGGTGGAAACCTGTGGGGTTCTTTCTGACCCCCAGTGCTCTATAGGCTCCTACTTGTCGGGTGATCTTAAATAAGCAAAGCAGCAAATAGTTAAAAAGATTATTTATTACAAATCACATCTTATTACAAAGCACATCAGTCTCATCAGGCAATAGCAAAAGCAGCAGCAAAAGCAGCAGCAATAAGCAATAAGGGAATGGCTAGAAGCCCTGGCAAAAGCCAATAACTAAAAGCAGCAACTCTCCCAATACTTACTCTTATATAGGATTTTTCCCTATATAAGAAGCTAAGATGTAAACTCAGACCACCACTTTTTAACCCATTAGAATTCTAGTTTCTTGGCACACCAGGTTATGTATAACACTATGCATACACTCTATGTTGTTATTATCTATGAAATGTAAGCAATATTCTTACTATATTATGTCTAAGTCCTGTCTACAACTGTAGGCCTGGAGCCTCTACTGAAGATACCACTATGTTTGCAACGTTCAGCAGAACACGTTCTACCTCTGTGGCATTTGAAACCTTTTACTTACTAAAAGCATCAGAGCTCAGTCTAAAACTTATTCAATCCCTGCACTCTGGTTTCTCTCTGAAGAATTCAGAGACCCCTAACTCACTGACTTCAACATCTCCCCCTCCTCTTAGAACCGTAAAGATTCCCTTAACAGATTTATTAATAATTTGTCAAGTGCATGGAGGAAACAAGGCACTATGATTAGCACTAAAAAAACATTTCCATCCATGCTACTGAATTCCAATCCACTAAGCAATCCATGCAAACTGTGCCATTCTGTGACTCATAGCACATTCAGGTACTTGGGTTATTTTCTCTTCCTGGATGTTCCTTTGGTAGCAGAAGTCATCCTTTTCATCAAGATCTGGCATGGCGTGTGCCCCCACCACTCAATGCCTGGTGGGTTGCAGCCAGCAGCAGAGCTAAAAATCTTGATGGCAAACACAAGAGGCCAACCCAGTCTTGCCCTTGACTATTCAGGAGGGTCTTGGCCAGCCCTGCTCCTGTCTCTTGGACATCAAAACAAAACTTCACCTGCTTCATTCAGGAACAAAACTACAAGGATAGCTAAACGAGTGAAAAAGAGTTTTTCTGGGGTTGTGTTGTGCCCCAGTCTCTGAGGTTTCTCCTTTGCCCCGAGATCACCCCAGTGGGACATAAACTGGTTCAAACCCTGGTTTTCTCTGAAGCAGCCGAAGAGAGATTGCCGGAGACGGTTTTCTCTTGTTCCAAGGATTGTTTATTATTTCTTATCTCAGGGACTTTTTGCCTGGCCAGCAGTGGTCTGCTCAGCCTGGCATCCATGGTGGAGTCTGCCTGGTGAAGGCAGGGCTTACCTTATATAGTCTAAATTACGTGCTACATGTTTACAACAATTTTCCTATACGATACAATCTTGTTAAATGGTCCAGCCCTGACCCCATCCAATCTAAAAGTGCCAAAGTGTCACCCAACATGGATGACATGGAGAAGAAGGAGAAAAAGGTGTCCACCCCCCAAATTCTCCATCTTGGCCACATGTCCCTTATCATAAACATTCCAAAAAACCTATTTATCTACGTTCTGAAGGTCTAATTTACACTTTACTAATTCTGGTAGCTTGTTTCCATTCTCTTTGTGCTGATAACTTCCCCCAGGGGCTAGAATTCAGCACCTGTGACACCAGGGTCTCACTCAGAGGTCTTTGAGACCCTTGCCAGGGGCGTTTTGAGACCCCCAAGGAGGCCAGGGTTATGCCCTGGGCTCCCACATCTCCCCCCACTGTTTGCACCAAAAACACCCTTTTCACAGCTTTGTTGCCTAACATAGTGGACAAAAGATAAGATAAAACAGCATATAAACAATCATGTTTCACTGTCAGTCCTTAAGTCTTTTATATCTTGTTTGAAGAGACGTTCACATCCTTTGTCCTTGATTCCGTCTGCGAGCTCCCTTCTTCACTTCCAGGACTGGCATCTGCTCACGTCTTGGCCGGACATTGCCTCACGTATCTCACTGGCTTCCATATCCGTCCGCTCTCTGTGGAGACACAAGCAGAACCCTTCCTCCAAATGCTTACTTTGAAAGCTTTTCAACTTTCTCTGTCTCTAAATTTTTGATCAAAACTGGAGAATTTTCCGTTCAACTATTATTTCAACTATTACCTAACAAAAGAAACAAACCCAAAGTTTACAATCTTCTGCAAATAAACACAATACAATAATTAACAATGCTTTAAACAACAGACATACCTTTACAATATTAAATAATCATCAATTTAAAAAAAACTGTGTCATCACCTCAGTGTCTGCAGACAGATCACAAACCTTGATTCAATGAGGAATTAGATGGTCATCTCTGGAAAATGAACACCAAATTCACTTCAAAGTCAGCTTCAGCTGTTATATTGATAAGTCAAATTGCCAATCCAAATGACTGGAATATTATTTTGATGCAGAAAACACCTGGGTTTACACAATTTCTCTTTCAGTTAGAATCAAGACTTGGCCAGAGCCTAAATTCTAATTGGAAGAGAACTCCTGACATCATCTTATTAAAGAAAAAAACCACAACTCTTAACAACAAAGATACAATTAAACATTTCAAAAATAAATCAAATTCCTCTAACAACTTGTTTTCTCTAAAATTCTTGTTTAGGTTAAGATACTTTGAACATAGCAAGACACTGCAGTGCTTCTGTGATAGCAACTCAGGAAAACCAAAACACTAGGAATTTGTTCTGAGAATGAAGCTCAAATAATTTTCTGGAATTCTGCAAAATATTCAAAACCATAAGATAGCACAGTGCCAGGTCACAGAAGACCTGCCAAAATAAAAGAGAGAATTAATAAAAGGAAAACAAAGAAACATTAATTTCACAACTTAGCTGATTATCTTCATACATTTGATTCAAGGACACGTCTGGAGGCTTTCCAAAACTTACTTAAAATATTGAAAGATTTCAGATTAAACAATGAAACAGAACACAAAATTGTTCTGTGATACAGAATTCATACAATCTTATTGCAGTGTTTTTAAAATTAAATACAGAAATTAAATTTAAATTCTAAAATCTAACTCAAAATCTATTGATTTATATTGACTGTATTGCAAATATTATAAACTGGCTTCTTTAAAACAATTAACTACAGGAAAATTAAAACTCAATGTTGACATTTAGATAAATGTCTATTCATATCTGAACAATAACATAAATATAGATGATATGTATTCAAATAAAATACAAAATACTTTATTATACCTTCAATTATTAAAATACCTAATACTATTAAAATACTTTCACAATTCTTAAAATTTCTGCGTCTTTTTTTAACAACAATAAAAAAGAAACACCTTTAGTTTAACATACAAGAACTGAAAATAAAAGTGAGTTGGTTATCATGTTCCCTTGCTCTGTTTGTTCTCCACAATATAGGTAAAAAGCAGCTCTTGGCATCTCTCCATCCCCCATCCCTCCTCCCCTCTGCAGCACTGGGTCTGTGCAGGCAGGGCAGAGCAGCGGGGGTGCTGCCGGAGCCTCTGGGAACCAGGCGGCTGCACCCCCCTCCCTCGGTGAGTCCCAGAGCTGTGACCTCACGCTGCTGCGCCGTGGGTTTGAACGGGCTGTGTCCGGACTGGCTCTGTCTCAGCAGCTGCCTGCAATTGCTCAAAAGTTGTTAATGTTTTCTCCTTTGACTTTAAAAAGCATAAATTTCTTTCCCCATTAGAATCTGCCAGTTCTAATGTGGATATCTCAGGTTTCCCTGAAACAGGGCATTCACCTCGTCCCCCAGCATTCCTAACAGGTGGAGGCAGGTCTGTCAGTGCCTTTTCATACTTCCCGCTTTTCTGCGTCCCGGTTGCCGCCGCAGGTTGCCTATCCCCGGACATCCCCGAGCCCGCGCTTTTCCCTGCTTTTTTCGCGGTCCTGTCCCCCTCCCCTCTGTCCTCCATGGCCCAGGGAGTTGCCTGTAATGCCCTCCCGCCTTTTGGGGTCAGGATTTCTGAAGAGGCAAAGTAGCAATAATCTAAGTTTTCTAACTCACTTGGAAATAATTCTAACTTAATTTTTCCCCAACCTTGCTGTTGGCAAGGCCTTTCCTGAACCACCTGCTGCTGGCAAGGCAGTCATAAACTTCCCTCCCCCAGCTCATGGCTAGGTGAGAATCCTTCCCCAGTCTCTGAGGGACTTCAATTGCTTTCTCCGCCTGCTGATAGCAAGGCAGCCATAAACCTCCCTCCCCCTGCTCATGGTTAGGTGGGAATCCTATGATGAGCCTGATTCTGAACCATCTTACCCAAAACCAATTCGTCCAAAATCGATTTGGAGGTTCCTGAAACCGACCAGCAGTGCACAGGAGTGAGGCTTCCCGGGACAACTCCTCTCTGACTCGCGTCTGGAACTTGGCTTTTCTTGGCAGAGGGCCAGAAATCTCCTCGCCAGTCCTCTTCATCAGCGTGCCTTTTCTGAAGCTCGGTCTTCTGGGGGTCTGTAACTGCCTTTGCAGGCTACATAGATACACCAGGGTCCGTGCCAAATGTCTCTGCCTGAGGGGGTCTCCTCCATCTCTGTGCATCTAGTTGAGCTTGCCCTTCTGAGGGTCGGTACCTGCCTTTGCAGGCTGCAATGCCAATCCAGAGGGATGACAAGTGTCAGGGTCCAGGGGTCCGCAACCACCTTTGTGGGCTGAAAGTGACCACCCAGAGATGCCAGATGTCAATGCCCACCCAGAGGAACGCCAGATGTCAATACCCACCCAGGGATGCCAGATGTCCCATTCTGAAGTTTCTCCTTAGACCCAAGATCACCTCGGAGAGATATGAGGTGGTTCAAACCCTGGTTCTCTCTGAAGTAGCCAAAGAGTGATTGCCGCAGACGGTTTTCTCTTGTTTCAAGGATTGTTTATTATATCTTATCTCAGGGACCTTTTACTTGGCCAGCAGCGATCTGCTCAGCCTGGCATCCAGGGTGGAATCTGCCTGGTGAAGGCAGGGCTTATTTTATGTAGTTTGTACTATGTGTTACATGTTTACAAAATGTTCCCAATACAATACAATTTTATTAAATGGTCCAGCCCTGACCCCATCCAATCCAAGAGTGCCAACGTGTCACCCAATATGGATGACATGGAGAAGAAGGAGTAAAAGGTGTCCACCCCCCAAATTCTCCATCTTGGCCACATGTCCCTTATAAGAAACATTCCAAAAAGTCTATTTATCTACATTCTAACAATCTAATTTACACTTTACTAATTTTGATAGCTTGTTTCCATTCCCTCTGGGTTTACAATTTCCCTCAGGGGTTAGAATTCAACGCCTGAGACACCAGGGTCTCACTCAGGAGTTTTTGAGACCCTTGCCATGTTGGCTTGAGACCTCCAAGGAGGCCGGGGGTATGCCCTGGGCTCCCACAGGACCCCACAACACCCTGCAATGGAGGATTATCCTTGCCTCTGCCAGGTTCTCCTTATTCATCTCTGGCCTGTGTGCTCCTGGCTTGAGCTCCCCACCATGGTCATTCCTGGTGGTGGGGAGGGGGAGTGAGGATTTCAGTGCCAATGTGGGAGGTGCCAGCAGGGTCAGAGATGTGTGGAGGTGACAGTGATAGAGTGATGGGAAGTGCAGATGGACACAGGAACAAGACAACACCTCTGGGGGAAACTTCTTGGAAATTTGGGGTATTTTTCTTTGTAAAATGAATACAGACAAAGAGCAAAGCTTTGCTCAAAGGGTTTATTGATTATTCAGGGGAAATGGCCCAGGGCTCAAAGGGTTCAGGGGGTTCCTCCAGGGGTGATCATCTCCTCATGCCGCCAGAGGGAATCAGGACACCGGTGTCCCCATAACTTGCAATCCTAAAAATCAAAACCCAGAATGTGACCTCTGGTGCCCACTGGCATAGGAGAGGGGCCCTGTCCCCACCCCTCTCCCTGCAGGCACAGCTCACCTAGGCACCCAGAGAGGCAGCCAGGCGCTTCTGCCGCAGAACAGCCTCCAGCTTTTCAACAACTGGGGGCTGGGGACAAACACAGCATTAGAGACACACTGGGGGCACTGGGCTGCACTGGAATGTGGGGAAAAGCATGGGGTCCTTGGGGAAAGGGGTTCTGCAGGGAGCAATGGGGGGCAGGAGCTACTGTGCTCCTGCCCAGAAGCCCCCAGGGGGGTGCTGGGGGAACAGGGGTGGGAATACAATGGGGCCTGGGAAATAGGTTCTCTGGGGAAGATCTATGGGGAAGGGGAGTTGTCTAGGGTGTCAGAAGGGGTGCAATGGGCTGTGCTGGGACAAACTGGGATGGTCTGGGGTGTGCTGGCCGTGCAAGGGGAGGGTCTGACACGGGCAGAACTCGTGGTACGCACCAGAGGCGTCTCCAGGTTCACGACATTGTCTAAATCAATCTGCAGAGAGAACAGGAGACTTTGCTGGGCACTGGGAAGGCCCCTGTGCCAGCAAGGGATAGGCGGACACAGCTACCCCCAAATTCCCAGAGGGGATGCCCTCCAATCCCAGCACACCACTCACCTCCTGGAGATCATCTTGGGTTCCTTCCAGGAGCGCCTGGAAATGGAGAACAAAAGTTTGGTCTGGATTGGACCTTGTGTGGCTGTGGGGGCACAGGGGTGCAGGGAGCAGGGTGGGGACGATGGGGTGGGATTTCAGGGCCTCCAAGGAGATCTTTTTGAGGTGGGGAGAGACCCAAAGACATTGAACTGGGGTCAGTGGAGGGCCCAAGGGACAGGACTGGGGCTGAAAAGGGGCTCGGTGTAAGGTAAAGGGGAGGAGAAAGAAATTGCAGGGTAGGGACATGGGGTGCAAGGAAGGGGCTGGCTGGGGACAGAATAACGAGGATGGGTGGGGACAAAAGAGTCAGGACCCAGAGAGGATTTGGGAAGGGGGGTGAGTCAGGGAATTGTTGAAGGGGACCCTGCTGCTTTGGTCAGGAAGAAAGGCAAAGGATTGAGGGGGCACCTGGAAGCAAAGACCTTGGGCATGGTCAGTGGGAGGCATTTGGGGACCCTGGAGAGGACACAGAGGAGGGAGCAGGGAGGGAATTTCTGAAGGGACCCAGAGTGTGGGATGGGAGGCGACCAAGGGCAGGGTGTGGGGACAGCGTTTGGCTGGTGCCTCACCTTGGCCTGTGCCGGGGGGCACAGCAGGATGGAGAAGAGCAGGGCCACGCTGAGCACAGCCACCTTCATCTTCCTCTTGCTATGGACAGCACTGACTGAGGCTGCAGCAGGGCAGGAGCACATTTATCCCTGCCAGGACTCCTCCCTCCACCCTCCCTGACAGCCCCCAGGCCAAAGCCCGGCTTGGCACAGTCCCCAGTCATGGCCACAAGCCTGGCCCTGGCACAGAATCCATCCCATCCGTGGCACTGATCCAGCCCCCTCCCTGCATACCCCCAGCTTCCTGCATGGGGCAGCTGCCCCTGGAAGGGACCAGGCACCCGGGGGACCAATGGAGGCAGGCAGGGATCCAAAGGCTGCTGGGGACCCTGTGAGGACAACCCCCACTCCAACACAATCCATCCTCCAACAGCCCCCTTGGGCAACACCCCCCATCTCCTGGTACCCCTCCTCTCCAAGGGTTTTTCCTTCAAGACATCCCAGAGCTGACACCAGCCACTCACCCAGACTGTCTAAGCAGAATTGTCACTGTTCCCCATCCTGCCCCATGGGGAAAAAGCAGATGGACTGACCCCTCTTCTTGGAACATCAAGACTCCAGAATCTTGGAAAACTGAGACATGATAGGACAGGGGTGTCAACAACCTGGGAAACATCAAGGTGATTTGGATCTCCAGACACTGGAGACACTGGGGAGAACTGGGAAATGATGACCACCTGAAGACAAGGCTGAAGGCTTGGGGAATTGCTCAGGTGTGGCGCTTCCCCCATTCAGACCACCCCATTATTTCACTTTCCCTGCATGGCTCAAACTGGTCCCATCTTCAGCCCCAGGGTGGAGTCCAGGTGGCAATATCCTGTGACCTGAGGCTGACCCTCATCCTGTCACACCTGCAGTCAATAAACCCTCCCAGAGCACCTGGGTCCTGCTCTACACAGCTGCCACACACGGGGGCTGCCAGGGACCCCATCCCCAACAAGGCTTCAGCTCTAGAACTGTCCCTGCCTGGGGCTTGCCCACAGCTCCCCAAGGCCCTTGTCCCCACACAGGGTCTCTGCAATGCCCTGAACCAAGGCCAGCAGTGGCCCTGAGCAGGATATGCCCATCCCTGGGACATGGAGAAGTGGGCACTTCTCCTAGAGCACCCATTGGGATCAAATTGGGCAAACAGAGGTGCCCAGGTAGGGGAAGGATGTTGGTCCCCAGCCAGCATCTCTGATAAGCCCTGTTTACCCAGAGCCTGAGGCAGCAGGAAGACATTCAGAAATCTTGGGCATCCGAGAGGTGAAAATCCCCTGTGAAGTGGTTCCTGAGGGCTGTCCATGGCTTTGATTCCCCCATCCCCTGCTGCCCATTCCCTCCCATAGCCTTCCCTGTGGGACAGCCCAGGGCTGACCACATCCCCAAACCCGTTGAATCCAAGAAGAATTGCCGCTATTCCCGCTCTGGCACTTTGAGGAAACAGTGGTGGGCACTGACTCCTCTTCCTGGGGCATCAGGAATCAGGGCAAATAGGAATGTGGGAGGACTTTGAGTCAAGGGCAGGCAGGTGATTGGGATCTGCAGTCACTGGAGACACTGGGAACTCTGGGCAATGCTGATCACCTGAGGACAAGGCTGAGGCTTTGGGAATTGCTCAGGTGGGCCTATTCTCACAGCCAGGCCACTCCATTTCCCTTTCCCAAACCAGTCCCTTTTCCCTGCCCCAGAGCAGAGTCCAGACAGGAATGTCCCCTGCCCTGGTGCTGAACCCAGAGCCACTGTGGCCACCCAGAGCACCTGCGTCCTGCTCTGCACAACTGCCACACACTGGGCGTGCCAGGGACTCCATCCCCAACAAGGCTCCCTCTCTAGCATTGTCCCTGGCTGCAACAGGCTGCAGCTCCCTGAAGCTCTTGTCCCCGCACAATGTCTCTGTAGTGCCCTGAACCAAGTCCAGCAATGGCCTAGAGCAGGATGTGCCCATCCCCAGGGATGTAGGGGAGCAGGTGTTTGTCCCCAGGCAGCCACTGGAATCAAATTGGGCAAACAGTGGTGCCCATGCAGGGGAAGGATGTTGGTCCCCAGCCAGCATCTCTGATAAGCCCTGTTTGCCCAGAGCCTGAGGCATCAGGAAGACATTCAGACATCTCGGGCATCCAAGAAATGAAAATCCCCTGAGAAGTGGTTCCTGAGGGCTGTCCATGGCTGTGATTCCTGTTTGACATTCCAGGACATTACAGAAGATTTCCTACTTCCTAGGAGGTGCCTTGGAGTCCTGAAAGGTTGCAACGAGGTCTCCCCACAGCCTTTTCTTTTCCAGGCTGAGCAGTCCCAGCTCTCTCTGCCTGTCTCTGTCACAGAGGTGCTCCAGCCCTCAGAGAGTCTTGGTGTCCTCCTCTGGAACAGCTCTGTGAGTTCTGAGTCTTTCCTGTGCTGAGAATCCTCTTGCAAATTATTTATGCAGAAGACACCACCGATAGAAGAGGGGAAACTCATTCATCCTGAAGGACTGGCAGGAGTGTAGAGTCAAACTGTAGGGACAGATCCTGGAGAGCTGACACAGCCCCCAGAGAGAAAGGAACCCTCTCACGGGGTTCTCTGAAAATGGGGGATCACTCTACCCATACTGGGAACATCCGTGTGTGTCCAGCTCGTTCTCCTCAGGCTGTTGCACATGGTAAGTGCCCGTCCAGTGCCATCTCCAACTGGCACAGATCTCCAAGGCAGCCTAGAGCTCTCCTTGGCCAAAGTTCCTAAATTAGGACCCCGCAGACACTTCCTGAATTCCTCTCCAAGGTGATTAGGAGCTTTGGTGCTTAGGAACATTGGCCAGCACACCAATGACATCCCAGCTCTTGTCCATCTGGTCAAGAATCCCCCACAGAGACACTCTGCTCTCTCATCTCTGGGATATGGGGAGCAGATATTTGTCCCCAGGCAATTACTGGGATCAAATTGGGCAAACAGAGGTGCCCAGGTAGTGGAAGGATGTTGGTCCCCAGTCAGCATCTCTGATAAGCCCTGTTTACCCAGAGCCTGAGGCAGCAGGAAGACATTCAGACATCTTGGGCATCAGAGAGGTGAAAATCCCCTGTGAAGTGGTTCCTGAGAGCTGTCCATGGCTGTGATTCCTGTTTCACATTCCGGGACTTTAGTGAATATTTCTAGTTTCTCTCTGCTCTGGATGCATCAGAGAGGTATTTTGGGTCAACTGGGAAAACATTTCAGGCCACTGCCTTGACTGTTTGCTCTAGAACTTGCACCAAGAGCCACAATGCCCATGGGGGAAGATTTTCCTCTGGAATTTTTTTGCTTTGTGCCCCATGGATGAGAGAGCAGAGTGTCTCTGTGGGGGATTCTTGACCAGATGGACAAGAGCTGGGATGTCATTGGTGTGCTGGCCAATGTTCCTAAGCACCAAAGCTCCTAATCACCTTGGAGAGGAATTCAGGAAGTGTCTGCGGGTCCTAATTTAGGAACTTTGGCCAAGGAGAGCTCTAGGCTGCCTTGGAGATCTGTGCCAGTTGGAGATGGCACTGGACGGGCACTTACCATGTGCAACAGCCTGAGGAGAACGAGCTGGACACACACGGATGTTCCCAGTATGGGTAGAGTGATCCCCCATTTTCAGAGAACCCCGTGAGAGGGTTCCTTTCTCTCTGGGGGCTGTGTCAGCTCTCCAGGATCTGTCCCTACAGTTTGACTCTACACTCCTGCCAGTCCTTCAGGATGAATGAGTTTCCCCTCTTCTATCGGTGGTGTCTTCTGCATAAATAATTTGCAAGAGGATTCTCAGCACAGGAAAGACTCAGAACTCACAGAGCTGTTCCAGAGGAGGACACCAAGACTCTCTGAGGGCTGGAGCACCTCTGTGACAGAGACAGGCAGAGAGAGCTGGGACTGCTCAGCCTGGAAAAGAAAAGGCTGTGGGGAGACCTCGTTGCAACCTTTCAGGACTCCAAGGCACCTCCTAGGAAGTAGGAAATCTTCTGTAATGTCCTGGAATGTCAAACAGGAATCACAGCCATGGACAGCCCTCAGGAACCACTTCTCAGGGGATTTTCATTTCTTGGATGCCCGAGATGTCTGAATGTCTTCCTGATGCCTCAGGCTCTGGGCAAACAGGGCTTATCAGAGATGCTGGCTGGGGACCAACATCCTTCCCCTGCATGGGCACCACTGTTTGCCCAATTTGATTCCAGTGGCTGCCTGGGGACAAACACCTGCTCCCCTACATCCCTGGGGATGGGCACATCCTGCTCTAGGCCATTGCTGGACTTGGTTCAGGGCACTACAGAGACATTGTGCGGGGACAAGAGCTTCAGGGAGCTGCAGCCTGTTGCAGCCAGGGACAATGCTAGAGAGGGAGCCTTGTTGGGGATGGAGTCCCTGGCACGCCCAGTGTGTGGCAGTTGTGCAGAGCAGGACGCAGGTGCTCTGGGTGGCCACAGTGGCTCTGGGTTCAGCACCAGGGCAGGGGACATTCCTGTCTGGACTCTGCTCTGGGGCAGGGAAAAGGGACTGGTTTGGGAAAGGGAAATGGAGTGGCCTGGCTGTGAGAATAGGCCCACCTGAGCAATTCCCAAAGCCTCAGCCTTGTCCTCAGGTGATCAGCATTGCCCAGAGTTCCCAGTGTCTCCAGTGACTGCAGATCCCAATCACCTGCCTGCCCTTGACTCAAAGTCCTCCCACATTCCTATTTGCCCTGATTCCTGATGCCCCAGGAAGAGGAGTCAGTGCCCACCACTGTTTCCTCAAAGTGCCAGAGCGGGAATAGCGGCAATTCTTCTTGGATTCAACGGGTTTGGGGATGTGGTCAGCCCTGGGCTGTCCCACAGGGAAGGCTATGGGAGGGAATGGGCAGCAGGGGATGGGGGAATCAAAGCCATGGACAGCCCTCAGGAACCACTTCACAGGGGATTTTCACCTCTCGGATGCCCAAGATTTCTGAATGTCTTCCTGCTGCCTCAGGCTCTGGGTAAACAGGGCTTATCAGAGATGCTGGCTGGGGACCAACATCCTTCCCCTACCTGGGCACCTCTGTTTGCCCAATTTGATCCCAATGGGTGCTCTAGGAGAAGTGCCCACTTCTCCATGTCCCAGGGATGGGCATATCCTGCTCAGGGCCACTGCTGGCCTTGGTTCAGGGCATTGCAGAGACCCTGTGTGGGGACAAGGGCCTTGGGGAGCTGTGGGCAAGCCCCAGGCAGGGACAGTTCTAGAGCTGAAGCCTTGTTGGGGATGGGGTCCCTGGCAGCCCCCGTGTGTGGCAGCTGTGTAGAGCAGGACCCAGGTGCTCTGGGAGGGTTTATTGACTGCAGGTGTGACAGGATGAGGGTCAGCCTCAGGTCACAGGATATTGCCACCTGGACTCCACCCTGGGGCTGAAGATGGGACCAGTTTGAGCCATGCAGGGAAAGTGAAATAATGGGGTGGTCTGAATGGGGGAAGCGCCACACCTGAGCAATTCCCCAAGCTTCAGCCTTGTCTTCAGGTGGTCATCATTTCCCAGTTCTCCCCAGTGTCTCCAGTGTCTGGAGATCCAAATCACCTTGATGTTTCCCAGGTTGTTGACACCCCTGTCCTATCATGTCTCAGTTTTCCAAGATTCTGGAGTCTTGATGTTCCAAGAAGAGGGGTCAGTCCATCTGCTTTTTCCCCATGGGGCAGGATGGGGAACAGTGACAATTCTGCTTAGACAGTCTGGGTGAGTGGCTGGTGTCAGCTCTGGGATGTCTTGAAGGAAAAACCCTTGGAGAGGAGGGGTACCAGGAGATGGGGGGTGTTGCCCAAGGGGGCTGTTGGAGGATGGATTGTGTTGGAGTGGGGGTTGTCCTCACAGGGTCCCCAGCAGCCTTTGGATCCCTGCCTGCCTCCATTGGTCCCCCGGGTGCCTGGTCCCTTCCAGGGGCAGCTGCCCCATGCAGGAAGCTGGGGGTATGCAGGGAGGGGGCTGGATCAGTGCCACGGATGGGATGGATTCTGTGCCAGGGCCAGGCTTGTGGCCATGACTGGGGACTGTGCCAAGCCGGGCTTTGGCCTGGGGGCTGTCAGGGAGGGTGGAGGGAGGAGTCCTGGCAGGGATAAATGTGCTCCTGCCCTGCTGCAGCCTCAGTCAGTGCTGTCCATAGCAAGAGGAAGATGAAGGTGGCTGTGCTCAGCGTGGCCCTGCTCTTCTCCATCCTGCTGTGCCCCCCGGCACAGGCCAAGGTGAGGCACCAGCCAAACGCTGTCCCCACACCCTGCCCTTGGTCGCCTCCCATCCCACACTCTGGGTCCCTTCAGAAATTCCCTCCCTGCTCCCTCCTCTGTGTCCTCTCCAGGGTCCCCAAATGCCTCCCACTGACCATGCCCAAGGTCTTTGCTTCCAGGTGCCCCCTCAATCCTTTGCCTTTCTTCCTGACCAAAGCAGCAGGGTCCCCTTCAACAATTCCCTGACTCACCCCCCTTCCCAAATCCTCTCTGGGTCCTGCCTCTTTTGTCCCCACCCATCCTCGTTATTCTGTCCCCAGCCAGCCCCTTCCTTGCACCCCATGTCCCTACCCTGCAATTTCTTTCTCCTCCCCTTTACCTTACACCGAGCCCCTTTTCAGCCCCAGTCCTGTCCCTTGGGCCCTCCACTGACCCCAGTTCAATGTCTTTGGGTCTCTCCCCACCTCAAAAAGATCTCCTTGGAGGCCCTGAAATCCCACCCCATCGTCCCCACCCTGCTCCCTGCACCCCTGTGCCCCCACAGCCACACAAGGTCCAATCCAGACCAAACTTTTGTTCTCCATTTCCAGGCGCTCCTGGAAGGAACCCAAGATGATCTCCAGGAGGTGAGTGGTGTGCTGGGATTGGAGGGCATCCCCTCTGGGAATTTGGGGGTAGCTGTGTCCGCCTATCCCTTGCTGGCACAGGGGCCTTCCCAGTGCCCAGCAAAGTCTCCTGTTCTCTCTGCAGATTGATTTAGACAATGTCGTGAACCTGGAGACGCCTCTGGTGCGTACCACGAGTTCTGCCCGTGTCAGACCCTCCCCTTGCACGGCCAGCACACCCCAGACCATCCCAGTTTGTCCCAGCACAGCCCATTGCACCCCTTCTGACACCCTAGACAACTCCCCTTCCCCATAGATCTTCCCCAGAGAACCTATTTCCCAGGCCCCATTGTATTCCCACCCCTGTTCCCCCAGCACCCCCCTGGGGGCTTCTGGGCAGGAGCACAGTAGCTCCTGCCCCCCATTGCTCCCTGCAGAACCCCTTTCCCCAAGGACCCCATGCTTTTCCCCACATTCCAGTGCAGCCCAGTGCCCCCAGTGTGTCTCTAATGCTGTGTTTGTCCCCAGCCCCCAGTTGTTGAAAAGCTGGAGGCTGTTCTGCGGCAGAAGCGCCTGGCTGCCTCTCTGGGTGCCTAGGTGAGCTGTGCCTGCAGGGAGAGGGGTGGGGACAGGGCCCCTCTCCTATGCCAGTGGGCACCAGAGGTCACATTCTGGGTTTTGATTTTTAGGATTGCAAGTTATGGGGACACCGGTGTCCTGATTCCCTCTGGCGGCATGAGGAGATGATCACCCCTGGAGGAACCCCCTGAACCCTTTGAGCCCTGGGCCATTTCCCCTGAATAATCAATAAACCCTTTGAGCAAAGCTTTGCTCTTTGTCTGTATTCGTTTTACAAAGAAAAATACCCCAAATTTCCAAGAAGTTTCCCCCAGAGGTGTTGTCTTGTTCCTGTGTCCATCTGCACTTCCCATCACTCTATCACTGTCACCTCCACACATCTCTGACCCTGCTGGCACCTCCCACATTGGCACTGAAATCCTCACTCCCCCTCCCCACCACCAGGAATGACCATGGTGGGGAGCTCAAGCCAGGAGCACACAGGCCAGAGATGAATAAGGAGAACCTGGCAGAGGCAAGGATAATCCTCCATTGCAGGGTGTTGTGGGGTCCTGTGGGAGCCCAGGGCATACCCCGGCCTCCTTGGAGGTCTCAAGCCAACATGGCAAGGGTCTCAAAAACTCCTGAGTGAGACCCTGGTGTCTCAGGCGTTGAATTCTAACCCCTGAGGGAAATTGTAAACCCAGAGGGAATGGAAACAAGCTATCAAAATTAGTAAAGTGTAAATTAGATTGTTAGAATGTAGATAAATAGACTTTTTGGAATGTTTCTTATAAGGGACATGTGGCCAAGATGGAGAATTTGGGGGGTGGACACCTTTTACTCCTTCTTCTCCATGTCATCCATATTGGGTGACACGTTGGCACTCTTGGATTGGATGGGGTCAGGGCTGGACCATTTAATAAAATTGTATTGTATTGGGAACATTTTGTAAACATGTAACACATAGTACAAACTACATAAAATAAGCCCTGCCTTCACCAGGCAGATTCCACCCTGGATGCCAGGCTGAGCAGATCGCTGCTGGCCAAGTAAAAGGTCCCTGAGATAAGATATAATAAACAATCCTTGAAACAAGAGAAAACCGTCTGCGGCAATCACTCTTTGGCTACTTCAGAGAGAACCAGGGTTTGAACCACCTCATATCTCTCCGAGGTGATCTTGGGTCTAAGGAGAAACTTCAGAATGGGACATCTGGCATCCCTGGGTGGGTATTGACATCTGGCGTTCCTCTGGGTGGGCATTGACATCTGGCATCTCTGGGTGGTCACTTTCAGCCCACAAAGGTGGTTGCGGACCCCTGGACCCTGACACTTGTCATCCCTCTGGATTGGCATTGCAGCCTGCAAAGGCAGGTACCGACCCTCAGAAGGGCAAGCTCAACTAGATGCACAGAGATGGAGGAGACCCCCTCAGGCAGAGACATTTGGCACGGACCCTGGTGTATCTATGTAGCCTGCAAAGGCAGTTACAGACCCCCAGAAGACCGAGCTTCAGAAAAGGCACGCTGATGAAGAGGACTGGCGAGGAGATTTCTGGCCCTCTGCCAAGAAAAGCCAAGTTCCAGACGCGAGTCAGAGAGGAGTTGTCCCGGGAAGCCTCACTCCTGTGCACTGCTGGTCGGTTTCAGGAACCTCCAAATCGATTTTGGACGAATTGGTTTGGGTAAGATGGTTCAGAATCAGGCTCATCATAGGATTCCCACCTAACCATGAGCAGGGGGAGGGAGGTTTATGGCTGCCTTGCTATCAGCAGGCGGAGAAAGCAATTGAAGTCCCTCAGAGACTGGGGAAGGATTCTCACCTAGCCATGAGCTGGGGGAGGGAAGTTTATGACTGCCTTGCCAGCAGCAGGTGGTTCAGGAAAGGCCTTGCCAACAGCAAGGTGGGGAAAAATTAAGTTAGAATTATTTCCAAGTGAGTTAGAAAACTTAGATTATTGCTACTTTGCCTCTTCAGAAATCCTGACCCCAGAAGGCGGGAGGGCATTACAGGCAACTCCCTGGGCCATGGAGGACAGAGGGGAGGGGGACAGGACCGCGAAAAAGCAGGGAAAAGCGCGGGCTCGGGGATGTCCGGGGATAGGCAACCTGCGGCGGCAACCGGGACGCAGAAAAGCGGGAAGTATGAAAAGGCACTGACAGACCTGCCTCCACCTGTTAGGAATGCTGGGGGACGAGGTGAATGCCCTGTTTCAGGGAAACCTGAGATATCCACATTAGAACTGGCAGATTCTAATGGGGAAAGAAATTTATGCTTTTTAAAGTCAAAGGAGAAAACATTAACAACTTTTGAGCAATTGCAGGCAGCTGCTGAGACAGAGCCAGTCCGGACACAGCCCGTTCAAACCCACGGTGCAGCAGCGTGAGGTCACAGCTCTGGGACTCACCGAGGGAGGGGGGTGCAGCCGCCTGGTTCCCAGAGGCTCTGGCAGCACCCCCGCTGCTCTGCCCTGCCTGCACAGACCCAGTGCTGCAGAGGGGAGGAGGGATGGGGGATGGAGAGATGCCAAGAGCTGCTTTTTACCTATATTGTGGAGAACAAACAGAGCAAGGGAACATGATAACCAACTCACTTTTATTTTCAGTTCTTGTATGTTAAACTAAAGGTGTTTCTTTTTTTATTGTTGTTAAAAAAAGACGCAGAAATTTTAAGAATTGTGAAAGTATTTTAATAGTATTAGGTATTTTAATAATTGAAGGTATAATAAGTATTTTGTATTTTATTTGAATACATATCATCTATATTTATGTTATTGTTCAGATATGAATAGACATTTATCTAAATGTCAACATTGAGTTTTAATTTTCCTGTAGTTAATTGTTTTAAAGAAGCCAGTTTTATAATATTTGCAATACAGTCAATATAAATCAATAGATTTTGAGTTAGATTTTAGAATTTAAATTTAATTTCTGTATTTAATTTTAAAAACACTGCAATAAGATTGTATGAATTCTGTATCACAGAACAATTTTGTGTTCTGTTTCATTGTTTAATCTGAAATCTTTCAATATTTTAAGTAAGTTTTGGAAAGCCTCCAGACGTGTCCTTGAATCAAATGTATGAAGATAATCAGCTAAGTTGTGAAATTAATGTTTCTTGTTTTCCTTTTATTAATTCTCTCTTTTATTTTGGCAGGTCTTCTGTGACCTGGCACTGTGCTATCTTATGGTTTTGAATATTTTGCAGAATTCCAGAAAATTATTTGAGCTTCATTCTCAGAACAAATTCCTAGTGTTTTGGTTTCCTGAGTTGCTATCACAGAAGCACTGCAGTGTCTTGCTATGTTCAAAGTATCTTAACCTAAACAAGAATTTTAGAGAAAACAAGTTGTTAGAGGAATTTGATTTATTTTTGAAATGTTTAATTGTATCTTTGTTGTTAAGAGTTGTGGTTTTTTTCTTTAATAAGAAGATGTCAGGGAGTTCTCTTCCAAATAGAATTTAGGCTCTGGCCAAGTCTTGATTCTAACTGAAAGAGAAATTGTGTAAACCCAGGTGTTTTCTGCATCAAAATAATATTCCAGTCATTTGGATTGGCAATTTGACTTATCAATATAACAGCTGAAGCTGACTTTGAAGTGAATTTGGTGCTCATTTTCCGGAGATGACCATCTAATTCCTCATTGAATCAAGGTTTGTGATCTGTCTGCAGACACTGAGGTGATGACACAGTTTTTTTTAAATTGATGATTATTTAATATTGTAAAGGTATGTCTGTTGTTTAAAGCACTGTTAATTATTGTATTGTGTTTATTTGCAGAAGATTGTAAACTTTGGGTTTGTTTCTTTTGTTAGGTAATAGTTGAAATAATAGTTGAACGAAAAATTCTCCAGTTTTGATCAAAAATTTAGAGACAGAGAAAGTTGAAAAGCTTTCAAAGTAAGCATTTGGGGGAAGGGCTCTGTTTGTGTCCCCACAGAGAGAGGACGGAGATGGAAGCCAGTGAGATACGTGAGGCAATGTCCGGCCAAGACGTAGGCAGATGCCAGCCCAGGAAGTGAAGAAGGGAGCTCGTAGGCAGAATCAAGGACAAAGGATGTGAACTTCTCTTCAAACAAGATATAAAAGACTTAAGGACTGACAGTGAAACATGTTTGTTTATATGCTGTTTTATCTTATCTTTTGTCCACTATGTTAGGCAACAAAGCTGTGAAAAGGGTGTTTTTGGTGCAAACATGGGGGGAGATGGGGAGCCCAGGGCATAACCCTGGCCTCCTTGGGGGTCTCAAAACGCCCTGGCAAGGGTCTCAAAGA
>NW_027635680.1:0-52441 GCF_903797595.1 Erithacus rubecula | reverse complement strand
TCTGCCCGCGCAGCCCCTCAGGTTCCTCAGGCTCGGCGGTGGCGCGGGCAGCACGGGAAGGGCTTTTCCCGACGGCGGCAGCCGAGCGTGAGGGCCCCGGGCGGCGGCGGGAGAGAGGAGGAGGCTGCGCTGGGCGAGCAGCGGGGCCGGGCACGGTGCGGCCGGGCACGGGCTGCGGGCGATGGCGGGGCCCTGCCCGGTGTCTCTCTGCCAAGGAGATTTCTGTGCGGGTCGCTTGGAGTTTTGTTTGATGGCGCTTTTCCCACGCCTCCCCGCTGCTTCTCCAGCCCGGGCGAGCGGGAGCGCAGCGGGGCGAGGGAGCGATGCAGAAATGGAGGCGGCAGGCGGGGCAGGGGCGCGGCGGGTTCAGAGTCCCGCACACCGGGTTTAGGGTCTCACGCTGCTGCCCGTGCAGGGACGGGGCAGGAGCTCCGGCGGCTCCTCAAGACTCCCTCCTTCCCTGCCGGGAGCAGCGGGGCGTGCTGAGGGTGACTGAGAGGGGAGGAAGATTAAAGGCCCTTGTGATGTCGCCGTTGTTATAATTCCATATTATATTATTGGCTTTTCGCAAGTATTAAAATGAATGCTATGTGTATAATGTTGCAAAACTTTGCTGTATGAATATAGTTTATTTTAGTTCTGCTCTTACCAAAACTTAGAAATAGTAATGTGATAAATATCTATATTTCTTGGACTGTAACATGGTGATGTAAAAAGCTTTTGCTCATGTAACTAACTCGGAGAATGGCAAAAAAGGAAGATATTCAGGAATTTCTAACATTCTTGGATTATTCTGTCTGGATGAGCACAGGGGTGATGAACACCAGAAGTCCAGGGAAGGAATTTATTGATCTCCGTTAACTGTGAATGCGCTGACAAGAAAGAGCATGAGCCACAAGGAGAAAAAAAAGTTTTTAAAGTTGATTTAGGGATTGAATAATGCATGAAGCTAGAATACAACATGTTGATGCATTTAAAAAATGTTTTCTGAGTTAGTGTATGCTCTTGGCTGTATGTCAAGCACCTGAACCTTTATAACCTTTGGCTTTATTGTTTGTCTCTTACTGTCTTTTATTAAACGTTTTGAAATTTACCAGGAAAGTGAATCTTACTTTTCACACCATGGAGTACCTGTGACTGCTCCTGACCTCTCTTGGCAGCCCAGATTCTTCTAGGATGTGGCCACAGAGTGCCTCTCACTGCCAGGGTCCTCCTAGCTCCTTAGAAGCCCCAGAGAGCCCTGCGATGCCACCGTGGAAGCCCTGTGAGTGCAGGTGAGCTCAGGGCTCTTTAAAAACCTGTCTCCCTCTGGGATGTGAGAATGGAGGCCTTGGGAGGGCTTTTGACCTGAGTGCTCTAGTTCATAGAAACCTGGGATGTCACCATGGAGCCCTTGTCAGTGCCAGTGACATCAGAGTTCTTTGGCAGGGTGGAGACACGAGGGATGTCAGCACAGAGCTGCTGTCACTGCCTGTGACCTCCGTGTTCCTTAGGAGCGTGGCAACCACTGGCATGTCACAATGGAACCCCTCTGAGTGCCTGTGGCAAAGCACTTCTTAGCAGCCTGGAGCCCCCTGGGATGGCCCTGTGGAATTCCTGTAACAGTGTGACCTCATGGTTCTTTAGCAGCCTTTGACACCCCTGGAATGTCACCGTAGAGTCCCTGTGACATCACAGCTGCTTAGCATCCTGGAGACACTTGTGATGTTGCCATTGAGACCCTGTGACAGCCTGTGAGGTCAGTGTGGGTTGGCAAATGAGAGACTGCTGCAATGTCACCATGGAGCCCTTGGGATTGCACGTGACTCAGTGTTCTTTAGGATCACAGAGACCACTGGGATGTAAGCATGGAACCTCGGTGAGTGCCTTTGCCAAATGGCTCCTTGGCATTTAGAGACACATCTGTTGTCCTCTGGTGAGTGCTTGGGAGCTCACAAGTCTTTTGGAAGGTGAAAGAGGTCGGGCATGTCACCATGGAGTCACTGGCCTCATGGGACCTCAGTGCTCTTTAGCAGCCCAGAGAGACTTGAGATGTCACCATGGGCACCCTGTGCCTGTTTGTGATCTGTCTCCTTTTGAACAGGCTGGAGACAGCTCTGATGCCACCATGGACTGCAGTGGGTGCTGGTGGTTCAGGGAGGTGAGGGCAGGGGAAGGAACATGTGGCAGGTGTCGCTGGGAGCCGCTCTGGCACTCAGTCAGCAGGGACAGCACCAGAGCCCAGGCCTGGGAAACTCTTGTGTCCCCCACAGGCCAAGTGTTTGGGACCGGGGGTTTCTGGACGGTCACTGGACAGACTCAGGAGATGATTATTTGCTGTTCTTCAGGGTTGTATTTTATTATAGGGCGTGGGTATATGAGAGAGCTTAGAGAAAAGTTAGAGATTAGGGGTAATAAGAGCGAGGAGGAGGAGAGGAGGAGCGGGGAGAGAAGAGAGGAAGAAGAGACAAAAGCATAGAGAAGAGAGGAGAAGCAGAGAAGAGAGAGAGAAAGATTTTCCATTTGCAGTACGATAAGTATTATTCCATAATGAATAATCTAAATTCAAACAACCAATCTAATACAATATACTAATTTCCTAATATTTACATGCAACCTATAGGAACAACTAAATTACCATGTTTTATGGCTTTACCCTTATCTTCAGGTCTTTCCTGCGAGGCTTGAGACAGGGTATCTGCTGCTTCTTTGGCATATATGGTATTTGGTTTTATCTAAACAATGGAAGAGGCCTCAAACCTTAACATAACTATTTTCAGCATCTATGTCAAATACTGCTAAGATCTCTATTTCATCTATTGCTTCAGAACTACTTGCTAGGCATTCAAAAGTCTTTGCTATTCCTTCACCAACAAGTCTGCATCCCATGGATTTTTGGTCTGCTGATTTCAGGTGCCCACAGAGAACCAGGAAGATGTGAAGACCACCAGCAAGGTGCGTTCCCAATAAGGATCACCAGGACCATGGATCACCAAGGCTCTGCCCAACAAGGGTCACTGGGGAGCATCCAATGGGGCCCAACAGAGGGGATGGAGCTGGAGCAGCGCAGGAACCTCTTCCCACACACAGGCACTCACAGAGCTTCCCTTACCAGTGCCCCCATTGGTGCTGGGTCACAGCAGAGTTCTGGGAGACACACTGGGGACTCTGTTAGGGGCTCTCCCTGGTGATGGTGGGTGATGAGGGCAGTTTTTCTTAAAGCCCTTCCTGCACTAGGGGAAGCGGAAGGGCCTCTCCTCAACATGAATCTGCTGATGCCTGAGCAGATTGGATCTCTGTTGAAACCTCTTCCCACACTCCGGACACTCATAGGGTCTCTCCCCGGTGTGGATCCTCTGGTGGACAATCAGGTGGGATCTGTGCCTGAAGCTCTTCCCACATCCCCCACACTCATAGGCCGTTTTCCGGTGTGCACTGTCAGGTGTTGCATAAGGTTGGAGGTGTCATGGCAGCCCTTCCCACATTCCCCACACTCGTAGGGCCGTTCCCTGGTGTGCACTGTCAGGTGGTGGATTAGTTCGGTGGTGTTACGGAAGCCATTCCCACATTCCCCACACACATAGGGTCGTTCCCCACTGTGGATCCTCTGGTGACGGGTGAGTTCGCTGCGCATTCTGAACCCCATCCCACAGTCCCCACACTCGTAGGGCCGTTCCCCAGTGTGGATCCTCTGGTGGCAAGTCAAATTGGAGTTCTGGTTGAAGCTCTTCCCACATTCCCCACACTCGTAAGACCGTTCCCCAGTGTGGGTCCTCTGGGGCATGATGAGGCTGGAGCTGCTCTTGAATCCCTTCCCACATTCCCCACACTCGTAGGGCCGTTCCCCAGTGTGCACTGTCTGGTGCCTGATCAGATCTGGGGTGTCCTGAATCCCTTCCCACATTTCCACACTCATAGGGCTTCTCCCCAGTGTGGATCATCTGGTGCCGGACCAGGCCAGAGCTCGTGCTGAAACTCTTCCCACATTCCCAATCACTGAAGGGGCTTTTTGCCATCATGAAGCTGCTCATGGACCCTCAGCTCAGAGCTCTGGCCACATCTCTGGCTGCCTGCCCAGCCCAGGTTGGGTCTTTCCTCCTCAGATCCCCATGATCTGTGTTTGCAGCCCTCCTGGTGCGGGATCTCCGTGGCTTTTCCTCCCTGTTGGATTCCTGCACTGTGGAGCTGCTGCAAACGGCCTCTTCCACGAGGTTCTGCTGTGGGGATTTGTCCTCCATGGTCTCCGTCCTCAGCTCCTGGTCTGGGGGAGGAAGGACAAGGAGAGGATGGGATTTGCCTCTGTGCCAGAGGGAAGGAGAAGGAGATGCCCCAAATCCTCCCCGGCAGGACAGAGGGGAAAGGGGCAGTGACTTCCTCCTCACCTGTCTGGCTGTCCTGGGACATCTTCCTGTTCCTCACAGCCTTTTCCTCCATCTGGATAAGACTTGGGAATGAAAAATCTTGGTTTGGGGGAAAAACAAAGTGCTTGATATGGCTTTGAAGGTCCTGCTGTTTGAGTGCATCTCTAGACATGCCCGGGCTGTTTGGTGTCCATAAAAACCACGAAAATCACGAAGGAGCCCAAAAACACTTTCCCAGGAGATCCCTGTTCACAATGTCTTCACTTTGGGGTTATGGGGATTCTGTTCTCAGAGCTGATGGGGACCCGTGGCTCCTGGGGATTCCCCCTCTCCTGGCTCCTGCTCAGGCACGCTGAGGGAGTTTTGTGGGTCCCAGGGCTCATCCTGCCCTGATCCTGACTCAGGTCCCAGGGTCCCCCTCCAGCATCCCCCCACTCCAGGAACTCAGGGCTTCCCCCGCTCCCTGCCAGCCCTTCCAGGCTCGGGGGCCCGGACCCCACTCATCTCCCGGCTCCACCTCCCCTCCAGGCTGCCGGGGGTCCCCCAGCTCTGCTGTCGCCCCTCTCCCCACGCCGGGGCTCCCGCCTTTCATCCCCCGCCTCTCCCAGGGATCCCCAAAACCGATGTCCCGCCCCGCCGGGACTGGGCCATCCCACGTGGGCCCCTCCAAATCCCCCCAAGGAGCATTTACGGCTCCGCTTTGGATTCCTGCAAGAGCCAGAAACATCCCCTCCTCACATCAATAAAACAATACCTCTCCCAGGGACACCCAAATACATTTGGGACTCGATTCCCGAATCTGCGAGGCACAAACACCAACCCCATCCCCCAAGAATCCAAAACCCAACCAGCCGTGCCGGAGCTGCCGCGATAGCCCCGGGCCGAGCTTCCCCTCCGCGCTCATCCGCGGGATGCAGGAATGCGATGCTGCCGGGGCCAGCGGAGCTGCGGGCTCAGCGGGCTCGTCCTGCAGCACCGCGATTCTCCGCCTGCGCCCGCTGATCCTCTCCTGCTCCTCCTGCTCCTGCTCCTCCCCTTCCTCTCTTTTCCCCTTCCTCTCTCCTCCTCTTCCTCCCGCTGCTCCCCCGCTCGCATCCCGGACCCCCCTTTGCCACCCCCTGTGCCCCGCGGCCGCCGCAGCAGCGGCTGTTGGGGAGGGGGCAGCACCCCCTGAGCCTGCAGGGGAGACAGAGCAACTGAGAGTGAGGAATCGAGCATCGAGAAATGCTTTGACTAGAAGGGGGCTGACAAAACCCTATGTTTGCTGGAATTTACGGTGCTTACAAGAACAGGGGAGAGCAGGGCTGCAGGATAAGATAAAGAGCTGGGGTGGGCGAACAGGATGCAAGGACAAAGGCACCACAGGATAAGGGGGATTCTCCAGATCCCTGAACCCAGAAAAACTGGTATCAAAGTCCAGAAGATGAGCAAAGGAGTAAAAAATATGTGCAAGGAGACAAGATGAAAACTTCAACTGAGAGGAAGACTGTTTACTTTCCCCATGGAGCAGTGTGCAGCCGAAAAAGGCGTGTAGCTAATTTTAATATGAATTGGGGACAGACAATGAATACGTATTAGGTGTATTGTACAATCCTAGTTCATAGAGAATAAAAGAGAGGTGCAGGTCGCCAAAGGTGTGCGTGGTTTTGGAGGAGCTATCCCCTCAGTGCTGAATAAATACATTCCTACTCTTATACCTTATTTTGTGTGGTATAGAGAGTTTTTCCGCGCTTCACAGGGCTGGGCAGGGGGCTCGGGGCCCCCATGCAGATCCGTCCGTGCCGCCCCCTCCCCCGAGCCCCAGTTCCACTCCCGGGGGTCGCTGGATGCGAGGGGGTGGCGCAGGTGGGGTGGGAGTGGGGAGCGCTGGGCGCTGCGGCTCTGCCGCTGCTACAAACACATGTTGTGGGATTGGCTTCTCCTGAATATTCAAATTAATGCTGTATGTGTAGTGTTAAAATACTTTTTAAATATAGTTTTCTTTAAAATAACATAGGTTAATAAAGAGTATTTGTAATAAAAAACTACTTACTTAATTAAATAACACTCAATAAACACCTATTGCTAATATACCAGTTACCAGTACCAACCGTCTCTAAAAACTAAAAGTCACAAATCAAATTAAAACTTATTAAAAAAATAAAACCACAACCAAAAAACCACAATTGCTCTTAAAAACCAAACTCATAAAAAACCATAAAAACAAATTCTAAATTATAAAATATCATTTATAAAACAGTTTGAAAATATACAATGTCTATAAATATACAAGAAGCAAATAAATTCAAAAAATATACCTCAAAAAAAAGTGTATTCTTAACCAAATACCAAACTCCCAACCATTATAACCTTTTACTTTACTATTTGTCTCTTATTTTCTTGTATTGTACCTTTTTAAATCAACACAAAGAGGAACACATTTTTCATGCCACTCTCTGGGGAGTCACCACTGAGCAAATTGTTCAGCTTGAGCTCTGGCCGTGCTGGTGAAAGGTGCTGTGCTCTGTGGCTCTTCCCAGCAGCTGCCCAGTCCCAGCCTCAACTCTTCCCTCTTTCTTTTTCTCTCTTTCCTATTTCTCTACCTCACATTTGCAGTTCAATCAAATCCATGTTCAATCAAATTCGTAGGTTGTGCTCCTATGGTCTCATTTGCACCTTCACTGGGCTTGAGGTGTCTCACCCTGCTGGGCCCCTTCTCATCACCATCGTTCTGGGATTTTCTCAGGGCCGCTCTTGCCTTTTCTTCTTCCCTCTGCTTCGAGCTGGGAATGGCTGGAAAATGTCCAGCATGATATAAATCCATATTATAATATGGTTTTTTGCAAATATTAAAATGCATGCTGTATGTATAATGTTATAGCAATTCTGCTATAAAGATTTAGTTTTTATTTCTGCTATTAACTAAACTTAAACATAGTAGTGAAATAGCTGATATAGTCATGCTTGTGGGAATTGAACTGCCTGCTTGGTTGGGATTCCAATGGAGAGGTGATGAAGTCCCCTGCTACTATCAGCACCAAGTATGGACCGAAGCCCAGGCTGGAGGTGATAATAAGAACAGACTAAAGCCACAGCCAAGAAATGTGCAGGCTCTAAAAATGCAAACCCTAGGAGGAGCCGTGCTAAACAGTTCTTGGAACATGTAAACTACTTTGGTGGAAACTGGGAGGGGTTGGCCAAGTATCCCAAAGCATATGATGTATATCATATCATATCATATCATATCATATCATATCATATCATATCATATCATTACTCTTATCCCAAGGCCACGGTATTGAGAAGTTTGAAAATGATAATATAAATAATTTGAGGATAACCAGGTACAGAAGCACACCTCATAGAAAATTGGTAACTGCGCTACAGTTGAGAGTCAATGTTTGCCCCACGAGAGAGATCCTGGCCAGGGGTACTTGTGGAAACTTGATAATATTGTGGTGCTGATAATGAAACATCAGCCCATATTATAAGGAACTGTCCAATTACTCAAAACAACAGGAATAAAGGCACAAAGAGACACATCTGTGAGCTGCTAAAAAGAAGAACTGGACTGTATTTCAAGAGACGATCACAACAAGTTATACAAGCCAGATTTGATATTTGTTAAAGGAGGAAAGGCATTCATGGTGAACATGACAGTCAGATACAAGCACTCCAACTCGTCCTTGAAAGTTGCTGCCAATGAGAAGGTCAGGAAATACCAGTGCCTTCACAGACTAACTCAAAATCTTACAAATCCAGCAGACATTGAATTTGTGGGATTTCCTATAGGAGTGAGAGGAAAGTGTTGTGACAAAAACTCTTCTGCTGTTGTCCCTAGGTCTCTCTAAGATGAGGCAAGAGAAGACAGCCTGAGCCCAGAGCATCCACAGCACTGCTCTTCTCCATTGTTATGGTACATACTTTTGTGGACAAAGCTCGATGGATTGTTTCTGTTCATGAAAATAAAAAACAAGGCTGAATGGCATCACTGGACAGTGGGTAGGACATGTGGGAGCAATACAATTCTTTCGATCATACTTTGTTGGCCACTGCCCATATTTGAGATAAATTTACCAATTTGGACCAGGTGGATGGGCCACCTATACTTTACCTGGAAAAGAAATCTATTATCATATCTATTTATAAGAAGCCATGAATGATCATGATTGGTTCCATCTTGTTAAGACTGTTCTCCAGAATAAGATCAGCAAGGTTAACTGAGGCATGCTCCCTCAAGCCAAGGCAAAGAGGCTTTATGAAGCAGCGGGATGCTCTGAAAAATTGATACTCCGGCAAACAGTAATTTGATCTGCCAGAAGAGAACACAAGCTGCTGGGTGTTGTATTCATGGATATTGGCTAAGGCTTTTGACCACCAGCACTTTCTACGTGCTCTGCAGCAAAGGGAAGTGGACTGCCATGTCACCAGCTTGGTGAGTAATATGTGTCAGAGCATACATCTTCACATGAAAACCTCTTCAGAAAACTAACATAACCCAAAACATATACACCATCCCTAGACTAAGATATTTGGCAGACCAAACGGATGCAAAAGCAGGGCTCCTTGAATCCCCTGACCTCCAGATTTGATCAACTGTCAAGGAATGGCAGTGCCTAACACCGTGCACATGTGATGTCATCCTGCACTCCAGCATGAAGGATGGAGTCTGGGTATCCCAACATTGATGGGACTCAATCCAATATCTAGGCCTGAAGATTGCAAAGATTTGCCCAATGTTTGAATGATGAATCAATGCTGTGGGGGGATTTTTTGTTAGGGTTGGGATTAAATATGCGAGATTTTATTTTTTGTTTGGATTTAGATGTTTATTACTTTTTATTTCTATTATAGTTTATTTCAATTATATACCAAAGATGAGTTTTACAGTACTTTAAGTTAAACAATTTAAAATGAAGACTTTTTTTTACAGGGATTTTAAGGATAAATTGCTTAATTAAGAAATGACGCTTAAATTATTTTTACTTTTAACTTAATAACTAACAATTTGTGGCTTGTTGTTATGGGTCATGTTTTGACTAGCTCCTCTCCCTACCCTACACCATGGAGGTGCCGGCCCCTCCCCCAGGCTGTTTTATCTAGGCAGGTGTTTTCTGCTGGCTGGCTTGCTGCTTTTGCTGCTGCTTTAGCTGCTGCTTGCTGCTTTAGCTGCTTCCCCCCGGCTGCTTAAGCTGCCCCTCTCCCTCTCTCCCTCCTCCTCATCCCTAAGATTTGCACTGGCTCCAGAGGACACGGATCTGAACTTCGGAGACCACCTCTGGAAGTCTGCCAAAGAAGCTCTGCTGCCCTTCCTGGTGAAGATCTGCCAAGTTCATCTCATCTGGGTCTGTGCTGGGAAGTGTTTCTTTTGTATTTTTGTTAATAAAAAGTTTTTTCCACTTTCCCCTGAAAAAAATTCTTTCCGAGCTCAGTGAAAGAAAGAATTGTAAGGGGGGGGAGGGGGCCCTTTGGAAGCCTTTTTCCCCAAATTTTTCCTAAACTTGGACAAATTATTTTGGTGGCCCGTACGGGGAAACCAAAAAAAAGTGAAAAAAACTTTATTCTAATAATATTTTGTTTTCAGCTGTTGGTATTGGTATGTCTATTGAATCCAGAATGTCTTTTGTTGTGGGAGTCTGCCTGTATTAAGTCATTAAGTTTCTTTGAAGTGTTAATACCGTTGTGGTCATTGGGCTTGTTTACTTATCCAGAGATAGCTCTGGTGTTGTCTTTAATACGAAGTTTTTGTATTAAAGGGTTCTTAAAAAAAATACTCATTGGGCTAAGCTTAGTGCTAATAGCATACCGAAGATTTATAAAAATGTTAGAATCTGCTTCAGGAATGTATAAATCATGGCTTGTGTTATTTATTAGAGGAGAAGCAGGAAAAGAAGATTTTCTGCCTTTATTTCCTTTCCTCTCCTCTAAATTAGTTACATCTTTATTAGAAAATATTCAAATCTCCCTAAATATTAAAGAAATTATCTTTCTGGCAGTTAATTTAGTAAGTCTTTGTTGCACCATTTGCAGTTTATACAGAATAAAGCCAAAATTTCTAAAGGGGCTGGGAGGACTCCTGATTTGGGAGTCAAGCTGGGCAGGAGGAATCTTAAGTGGAACAGCAAATAAGAGAAAATGGGCCAGATTTTAAAGGAGTTTTCTGACCCCATAATTTGGGAATTCCCATCTGAACAAATTCAAGATGCAATTGAAGTTGCAAGGTACTTAAAGGGGAAATGCCAGGATGGTTCTAAAGAGAAAAGGATTATTGCAGTGAGCTGGGCCCTGGCACATGCATATCGCACCCTGCTAGGCACTATAAAGCAAGAGACAAAGGAGACAGGGAGATAAATTATCTCCTATCCCAGTAACTCAAGTTGCAGCCAACCCCCTAGGCCAAAACCCAGCAACTAAACTGGAGAATAAGCCCCAACCAATGGCTGTGGCTACCAGTACAAGAAGTGGAAAGTGCACCAAAAAAACGAATAAGCTAGTAAATGATGATAATGATAATGATGCTAGAGAGGGACCCTCAACACCTCCTGATGTAAAATCAGGAGTTAAAACAACTAGTAAAAAAGCAAAAACCAATAATGAATCCCTTTCCCTAAAAGATCTTAGTGGTTTAAGAAAAAATTACGCCCGAAAACCTAATAAATCTATTATTAGCTGGCTAGTTTGTCTCTAGAATGTGGCAGGTGAGGCTACAGTTTTGGATGGCTCTAAAGCGAGACATTTGGGGTCTCTGTCCCATACTTCTGTTATCGACCAAGGTGTGATGAGGGGAGCTAACCCTCAAAGCCTTTGGGCACGGGTCCTGGATAGTGTGGCACAAAGATATCAGTGTGCGGATGACGTGTATATGCAGCAAACCCGATGGAAAACCATAGAGCAGGGGGTCCAACGCCTCAAGGAAATGGCAGTAGCAAAAATTATTTTTCAGATGACGTAACAACTAAAAATCCAGACTCAGTACCATGCACACCGGTAATGTGGAAAAAACTCGTGCAGCTTAAGCCACCTGAGTATGCGTCTGCCCTAGCGATAATGAAGAGAGATGAGGTGTATGAGACAGTACTCAATATGGCAAAGAAGCTTCGTGCATATGCGGATGCAGTGCATGGCCCGACTCATGCTAGAATTGCAGCTGTGGAAACACGCTTGCGAGACTTAAAAGATAAAATAAAGAAAAATCATCGGAGACTCAAAAAGAAAATTAAAGAGAACCTCCTCTAAATTTCAGCTGTACAGATTAGAAACCCTGGTACCCAACACAAACGTTCCCTCAGTTGGGAGAAGAAGTACACTCCCCAAGCTAAATTGTAGTTTTTCTTGCAGGATTCTGGAAAGAACATGAGAAGATGGGATGGAAAGCCTACGGCTACTCTGGCAAAACGAGTGCGGAATTTGAAAGAAAGAAAAATTGAAAGAAGAAGTTCCAGCAAAAGGAAAGCCGCTCCTGTTTCTTGCAGCCAAAGTGCCAAATGTAATACTGATAAAAACATGTCTAATCCTCTTGAAGGAATTTCTAAAATGTATGCCCCCCCAAAAAAAAGAAAAACAAGCTTAAAAGGGCCCTGCCTCTAGCCAGGGTGCGACGAGGGAGAACCGTGTTTTTTGAACCGTGTGGATTCAATAGCCTGGCACTTCAAAACCACAAAAATATAAAGCTTTAGTAAACACAAGTGCACAGTGTACAATACTTCCATCAAGACACATGGGAGCAAAATCTGTTTCAATTGCTGGTGTAACAAGTAAATCGCAAAACTTCACGCTAGTAAAAGCAGAAGTGAGTTTTAACTAAAAAAGATTGAAAGAAACATCTTATTGCAACTGGTCCAGAAGCCCCATGTATTTTGGGCATAAATTACCTTCAAAGCAGGTATTTTAAGGACCCAAAAGGACTAAGATGGGCATTTAAAATTGCAACTGTAATGGCAAAGCCTATCCAGCAATTGAGCACCTTGCCTAAACTATCTAAGAATCCAATTACAGTAAGACTTCTGCAGAAAGAAAAACAACGAGTACCAATTGCCACTTCAATAGTACACCGCTGTCAGTACAGAACAACGCAAAATGCTGTAATTCCTATTCATAAAATAATCCAAAAGTTAAAGAGCCAAGGAGTAGTCAGTAAAACCCACTCACCCTTTAACAGCCCCATTTGGCCTGTGCGTAAATCTAATGGAAAATGGAAACTAATTGTAGACTATCGGGCATTAAATAAAGTGACTCCACCGCTGAGCGCTGCTGTACCGGACATGCTGGAACTCCAGTACGAGCTGGAGTTCAAGGCAGCAAGGTGGTATGCCACCATTAACATAGCAAATGCATTTTTCTCCATTCCTTTGGCAGCAAAGTGCAAGCCTCAGTTTGCTTTTACCTAAAGAGGCGTGCAGTACACCTGGAACCAACTACCCCAGGAGTAAAAGCACAGTCCTACCATTTGTCATAGATAATCCAGGCTGCACTAAAAAAAAAGTGAAGCCCCAGAACATCTACAATATATGAATAATATCATCGTATGGGAAAACACAGCAGCAAAAGTGATTGAGAAAAGAGAAAAAATTATCCAAATTCTCCTGGAAGCCGGCTTCGCCATCAAGAAAAGTAAAGTTAAAGAACCTGCTCGGAGATTCAGTTCCTAAGAGTGAAGTGGAAAGATAGACAGCGTCAGATTCCTACTAATGTTATTAACAAAATTACAGCTATGTCCCCACCTACTAACAAGAAGGAAACACAAGCTTTTCTAAGTGCCATCATTTTTTGGAAAATACACATCCCTAAGTACAGCCAAATTCTAAGCCCTCTTTACCTTATTACCCACAAAAAAACCGATTTCCATGGGGCCCTGAACAGCAGCAAGCCTTTGCTCAAATTAAACAGGAGATTGCCCATGCAGTAGCCCTTAGCCCAGTCAGGAGGGGAATATGTGAAAAACGTACTTTACTCAGCAGCTGAAAGCCATAGTTTGTCTTAAAACCTGTAGCAAAAGGTGCCAAACAAGACCCAAAGCCAACCTCTAAAATTTTAAAGCAAAAGTTACAAAAAGTCCAAAAGTAATTACACTCCCACAAAGAAAGAAATCCTGGCTGCCTATGAGGGAGTCCAAGCTGCTTCAGAAGTGATTAGTACAGAAGCACAGCTTCTCCTGGCACCCCAACTGCCAGTGCTGGGGTAAATGTTCAGCAAAAAAGTTCCCTCCACCCACCATGCCACCCGTGCCACGTAAAGTAAGTAAATTGCCCTTATCACTCAGCGTCCCCGGAGTGAAAAACTAAATCGCCCTAAAATTTTAGAAATAATTACAAACTGGCCAAAAGGTAAAAGTTTCAGTGTCGCAAATAAGGAACAAGAACCAGTAACACAGGCTAAAAGAGCTCCACCATACAACCAGTTGCCAGCAGAGGAAGCATACTATGCTTTATTCACTGATGGCTCCTGTCGTGTCGTAACAACAAATCGGAGATGGAAAGCAGCTGTATAAAGCCCTACACGACAAGTTGCAAAAGCTACTAAAAAAAAACCCCAAAAAACTAGTCAATTTGCTGAACTTAAAACTGGCCTTAAATATCACCAAAAAAAAAAAAAAAAATGGCCAAAGCTCTATTTGTATACTAATTCCTAAATAGTAGCCAATGCTCTGTGGGGGTGGCTGAAGAAATAAAAAGAGGCAAACTGGCAGCGTAGAAAAAAACCAATTTAGGCTGCTGACGAGTGGAAAAACATTGCCACTCAAGTAAAAAAACTACTTGTCAAGGTTCGCCATGTAGATGCCCATGTCCCCAGAAGCAGAACTAATGAAAAACAGCAAAACAACCAGCAAGTAAATCAAGCTGCCAAAATAGGGGGGTTAGAAATAGATTTGAATTGGGAACATAGGGGAGAGTTGTTCCTGGCTTAATAAGCCCATAATGCCTCAAGCCATCAAAGTAGAAATGCCACCTATAAGTGGGCACGAGACCGAGGGGTGGATCTTACCATGGACAGCATTACTCAAGTTATCCATGAATGTGTCACTTGCACTGCCATCAAGCAGGCCAAGCAGGTGAAGCCCCTCTAGTATGGTGGACGGTAGTCCAAGTACAAGTATGGAGAAGCCTGGCAAATTAACTGTATCACACTGCCTCAGACCCGCCAAAAAAACCGTTATGTGCTAACCATAGTAAAAGCCACCACTGGATGGTTAAAAACCTGCCCTGTGTCCCATGCTACTGCCCACAACACCATCCTGGGCCTGGAAAAGCAGGTCCTTTAGAAGCATAGTACCCCTGAGAAAATTAAGTCAAACAATAAAACTCATTTTAAAAATAACTTTGTCAACACCTGGGCTAGGGAACATTGTATTAAGTGGGTGTACCATATCCCTTACCATGCACCAGCTGCAGGTAAAGTAAAGAAGTGCAATAAATTGTTAAAAACCACCTCAAAGGCATTAGGTAGGAAATCTCTCAAGAACTGAAAGCAGCACCTGGCAAAAGCCACTTAGTTAGTCAACACTCAAGGTTCCACCAACCTTGGTTGGTTGGTTCCACCAACTGAGCAGGTCCCGCCCAGTCTGAAGGCCTTAATGTAATAAATGAAGACAAAGTCCCAGTAACCCATATCAAAGGGTTGCTAAAAAAGACAGTATAAATCCATCCTGCCACAAGTACAGGCAAACCCATTCGTGGAATTGCCTTTGCTCAAAAACCAAAATGTACTTGGTAAATAATGCAAAAAGATGAAACAACCTGCTGCGTACCTCAAAAAAATCTAATTATAGGATAAATTATACACAAATATTATTATTAAGTGTCAGCACCATTGTATGCTAAATTTTATAAATAAAAAAAAATGTGTAAGTGACAAAGGCCTAAGCAAGTAAAAAAAAGGAAATGTGTAAATGTTGAAGTTTTGAGCAAGTCAAAAGAAGTTTTCATATTGTACTTAGTAAGTGTGTATCCCAATCGTGTGTCAATGATCACAATATGGGATAAGGGGTGGAATGTTATGGGTTATGTTTTAACTAGCTTCTCTCCCTATCCCCCACCATGGAGCTGCTGACTTCTCCCCCAGGCTGTTTTATCTAGGCAGGTGTTTTCTGCTTTTGCTGCTTTTGCTGCTTTAGCTACTGCTTTAGCTACTGCTTTAGCTGCTGCTCGCTGCTGCTGCCCCCCCCCCCCCCCCCCCCCCCCGCTGCTTTAGCTGCTTCCCCCCGGCTGCCTAAACTGCCCCTCTCCCTCTCTCCCTTCTCCTCATCCCTAAGATTTGCACCGGCTCCAGAGAACACAGATCTGAACTTCAATGACCACCTCTGGAAGTCTACCAAAGAAGCTCTGCTGCCCTTCCCGGTGAAGATCTGCCAAGTTCATCTCATCTGGGTCTGTGCTGGGAAGTGTTTCTTTTGTATTTTGTTAATAAAAAGTTTTTTCCACTTTCCCCTGAAAAAAATTCTTTCCAAGCTCAGTGAAAGAAAAAATTGTAAGGGGGGGGGAGGGGACCCTTCAAAAGTCTTTTTCCCCAAATTTGTCCTAAACTTGGACAAATTATTTCAAGGGTTTCTGCAATCAATTGAATAATCAATCAATCAATCAATCAATCAATCAATCAATCAATCAATCAATCAATCTTTTTTAAGGTTTAAACAAAAAGAAATTGGAGTTAGAATTGGAAACAGTCACATTACGACATCTTACATATATCCCAAATGAATTTTTGCCTTAGAATTTTTGAGGAGACAAGCTCTTTACAAACTAGGACAGCTGTCTTTTCTCTATAGAGAAACACCTGACAAGTAATGTTACAACACAATCAATAATTCATGTTTTCTTTGCAGGTTACATTAAACACAGCCTAAAAATACATATATAACAGAAAATCATTGTAAGCAGAGTTCTTAAGTTACAACCTGCAGCAAAGGCCTGTTGTACTTGTCAATGTAGCTCTCTTACCTCATGACTCATTCTGCAACCTGCAATAAACAGCTGAATGCTCTCAGGAACTCCAAGTCATTCCTCTTACCATCCTGAATGGAGGGGGAAAAGTAGCATTAAACAATATCAACAATTCATCAATTCTATCAAAACTTAACCCTTAAAATTTTCATTTTGTGTCTTCCAAGGGAAGCAGATGTACCAAACACACAGGAGAAGGTGATTTTAGACAGTGCTGTTTTGTCTGGGGTGGTCGAGAACTGCTTTCCTCAGGAACTGATGGATAATCCCTCTCTAAGCCTCAAGAAATGCAGAACACGTAAAGCCTGAATGGACAAACTTGCATTTCATATGGTACATGGTAATCCTGACATACTTCGAGTAGTATTGAATAAAGCAGATAAAGAATGCTGGAAAAAACATCCTCTCCTGACTTGATCTGTGATTTGTAGGTAAGAAAAAAAGTCACTTTTTCCAAGGAGAAAAAGAATGTTTACACTGACGAATTCCCTAGACCTGCCTGAGATGGTTGCACTTCAGAGAAGGCAATGAAGCAATATATGGCTCAAAAAGAAACTTAGCTTAGAGTTGATAATAAAAATACAGAAACACATATTACAAATATTAAACCATTTGATACACTTAATGGCTACGACTCAGTAACTTTTAAATCAAGTTTTCATGTATTTTTTCCCATTTATTTTTAAGTAAGACTGTAGAAATAATGTAAGGAAAAGCATGAGGTACATGTCTAAAGAGTGATGTTAAATACAGGCAGAATCAAATAATATCAAACCATGTCAAGCATTTTCTAAAGCAATCTGAAGTCTACTAATTAGTCACTGATTGAAAGGGAGACCAGAAACACCAGAATAAATGTAAAAAGACAGGACTGCTGTAGGAGAAGTGGGATATAGTACAGAGAGAACAGTTGGTCAAGATGTTCTGGCCTTGGTGAGGTACAGACTGTGAAATAAGAAACCACAGCTGTGAAAGAAAGAGCTTCATGTGCAGCTATCAATCTTTATGAAACTGTGTAGTTTTGTAAGGTTGCCAAGTAATGCAAACAAAAGGCTGATTCTGTAACTGGGGGGAATTCTGCCTTGGGGATGTGACTGCTTGAGAGATGCAACTGCTTGAGGCTGCAACAGTATATAAGGCTGAGCTGTGAGAACAATAAATTAATTCAGTGACTTCAGTGACTTCACTGAGTTCAATGACTTCAACGATTTCAACTCTGATTTCAACTCTGACTTCGACTCCAACTTCTTTTTTGTTCGGGCTTTGGTTTCTTGCTTGGATTACTTTCTGCACTCCTGCTTTGAAGTCCCATCTCTCAGTCATGTGGTAGACTGGTGTCCTAGGTTACATGTGAAGATATGCCCAAAGGGATGTATTCTATCCCCATCTGCTGTAACCAGGTGGGGCAGTGATTCTTATCTCTGTGGGAGAGATCCTCTGCTAATGGGTCATCTTTTAAAGAGAGACTGGCAATGTTTTTTATCTTTCCCATGACCCACCCCCCTCCAGGCACATACCTTCTGTTATGGGCCTCTGAGTCCCATTGCATGACTGATAAAATTACATCACCCCATTGTGAGATGCTTCACCCAGGGGCAGGAGCTAAGCCTTTCCTACCTAGATAAAAACTGAGATTACGAACACCAAATCTGCCCTTAGCCACTGGTTTCCAGAGGCCAAGAGCTACCAGGAATGCTGCCAGGATTTCTACAGGATCACTGCTTCAAGAAGACCACTGCATCCAGACTGCTACCACCACCATAACTAGCACGGTGTCAGGTTGTATTCTGACTCTGTGCTTTTTCTTTTGTATGTACTATTGCATGTCTTTTCTTTGTTCTTTAAATTTATTTATGTTTTTCCCTGTTAAATTGTACTTGGTACTTGGAGTCTCTCACTGGTTTTGATTTCAAAACCATTACAACTGGCTATCACATCTTTAATAAATATCCAGGCATAAGTGCCTTGTATTAAAAAATTTGTTCAGGTCAGTAGAAAGATTCTTGCTGACTGCAGTGGCTTGGAAACTGCATGCTTTGGGAAAAGATCCAAGAGAAAACATTAAACTGATCAGCATATCCTTCATATTCAGTCTCTGTTTCCTCTAATAAATTTGAGACACATGCTTATAAATCACACCCATTCCTCTGTTCTCTATGAGCCTTAGTTTGGTATTTCACACTCTTAACATTGGATTTGCTTTGAGGAAAGCAATTTTCTATTCTTCTGGCAGTCATATGAGTAGGGACAAAAGTGTTGACAGCTCACAGTAAGAAGTCAGAACGTGCATTTGTGGGGGTTTTTTTGTGGTATTTTCTTGCCACATCACATACATATGTGAACCTCTTCTAATGTGAGTTTCACTATCATCAATCATACATGCCAAATATCACAGAGATTCAGCAAAGGGATTAATTTGCTTCAAAAGTCAGATTCCCAAATTCAGTGCTATTCATGAACTTGCATTCCCCCCATTGGAGACCTCAACAAAGTTTCTTGGATTTATCTTTGGAGATAACAGCAGAAGTGCCAGCTGAGCACCTCTGCAGCTCCCAACATCTCCTGCAGCCCCTTATGCCTCAGTGCATTTATTTATTTATTTATATAAACATAAATATATATTTATATATATAAAAATATGTAAACAAGATGAGAGTATCATCAAGCTCAGCAGCTCATCTCCTGTACCCAAAACACCTGCCCTGCAGCCCATGTCTGGAGGGGTGCAGGTGTGTATGGGAGACCCATTTCCTTCTGGAGCAGCAAATGAAGCACAACAGATCCCACAGGACAGATTGCATGGATCAAGATGCCCACTTTAAGGCACTTGAACCAAGGATGAGATCTCCAGCAGCCCTACAGACAGTTTAGACACCCAGCTCCCCTGGAGGCACAGGTAAATGGGACACTAAAATACAGCCCTAAATGAATAACTATCTAACTCTAATACACCTCATTTTACCTGGGGAAATAAGGAATGCAAAGAACATGCATTCCTACCAGAGAAACTTTATGTAGCTGCCTAAGAGTATTTGATAGCATTTTTAAAGGTAGATAGTGCCTGCCAGGGGTTTATGTACAGAATCACGAAGGGGAATTTTCCTCCCATTGCCACAGTCCTTCCAGAGCCATGTTATGGGTTACGATGAATACATGGGGTACTACTTTTAAAGGCAGGCTGCTGAAAAAAACAAAATCCTCTTCATCTCCTTCTTTATCAAATGTCTCTGTTCATATTCATAGTCCCAAAACAGAGAGCTCCATTTCCCGAGACAAGGAAAGTCTTTAACTCTAGCACCCATCCTCCCCAAGTATATTTCACAGTTTAAAGGAATTTTAGTGAAGTCACAATCACCTCACAGCCCCTCAAAAATGGTTTTCAGCTACTTATCAGTTGCATCTTTTCAATCTCTTCCCATCAGGAACTTTATCTTCATTCCGCTGACTTCTGTGGACTCCATGCTTTATTCCTTCTCATTAAGGGGTTCAGGAGATAGAGAATCTTATCCAGGCATTAAGAAGGTAAAATTGTATCCAGATCGTTAAGAGGAAAGCATGCGGCCCGGGCCATGTGGCCCTTCCGAGCCAAACCCTGGCTGGACTAAGGGCTGGGCTAAGGGCTGGACTAAGGGCCTGGCTAAGGGCTGGGCTAAGGGCTGGGCTAAGGGTTGGGCTATGGACTGAACGAAGGGCTGGGCTAAGGGCTGGACTAAGGGCTGGGCTAAGGGCTGGGCTAAGGGCCTGGCTAAGGGCTGGGCTAAGGGCTGGACTAAGGGCTGGGCTAAGGGCTGGGCTAAGGGCCTGGCTAAGGGCTGGGCTAAAGGCTGGGCCAAGGGCTGGACTATGGGCTGGGCTAAGGGCTGGGCTAAGGGCTGGACTAAGGGCTGGACTATGGGCTGAACTAAGGGCTGGACTATGGGCTGGACTAAGGGGTGGCCTAAGGGCTGGGCTAAGGCCTGGGCTAAGGGCTGGGCTAAGGCTCCCTGCAGAACTGGTGCTGGGCAGGTGCATGGGCCGGGGACCCCCTCTGCTCTGGAGGCCAGAAGCCCAAAAGGCCCCCCAGAACTTGATCCACTGTGATTTGTGAAAGCAAAATAACTTTTCATTGGCTTTCCGAGCTGTCCATCACCAAATCAGCTCTCTCATTTGGTCTCTCACCCTTCCCCCCGAGCATGTGAATCCAGCACACCCATGTTTACTTGCAATGTTCAATACTCCTGGGAATACCTTACAATGGCAATTTGTCATTCACCACACTTTCTGATACTCCAGTGACAAATCAAGTGCTACTGGTTCAATACTACAAGCTGTAGCAATGTGTTTATCTTTTAAATCTGTGGCTGAAACTAAAATGATCAGAATTAATTATTCAGCAACATAAAAGAAGTGATGAGATTTCAATTGCTATATCTAATCCATATAAAACACATTTAAAGTATAACAAAGATGAGCTAGATAAAGTCTTTTTCTTGTTATCAAATGATTTTTTAATCTTCAGGATCAGGGTCTTTTATCTCCACCATTTATGAGATCTTCACATTAACTGCTATACAATATCCCAAAGATACTTTGTGCAACCCTTCTATTAATAATGTCTATCGCTTACCACCGATGACACGTCAATCTTTTCTTCAACAACAATTAAAATTATTGTTTGTGTGCTCCTAAACCAAACTTCATCAAACTTGCAAATTTTTTAACCAATTGATTTTTGAAAGAACAGTACTATTTTATATTCTGATTTGAGTAGAAAGAACAAAAGATGAGGCTAGCAAAAAATGCAGACGAAAACTTGTTTAAGACCATTTATTCAGCTGATACTTCATACCTATAGATATATACATTGTTTTAGATAACAGTGTATTTAACCAAGGGTTTACAAAGTGATGTAAACTAGCTATCAGGTCATTGCTTTAAAAGATTACTCACTTCCTTTAACCTTTCTATTCCTGAGAACCATGGGGCATTGTAAATGATAAAGAAGTTCCATGGTATCAATGAGTCCAGTGGATTACTGACATTAAAATCAAAATCAAATTATACACATGCCTTGTTTACTAGCAAAAAAGAGAACAAAAGAGAAATCTAGGTTGTCATTCCTGGACATCAATCAGATTTAAAGAAAATCTTGCACAGAATGAAAGACAATTTGGATTAAATTTTAAACCAGCCCTGCAGTTTTCACTCTTAATTGTTTTAGCAAAGTGACTTTATACTATAGGTACTTTAGAAAATCATTTGAAATAATGTTCTATGGAACCATGTTTACCCTTTCTTCACAGAGAAGAATGAATGTTCTATAAACCTGCTAAAGAAGAGAATGCATGGTTTAAAATGCTGAGCACTAGCTTTTGAGACACAGAGGGTACTTAATGCAGAAATAGTCTAAGAAAACCACAACACAGAGAAAAGAGAAAAAGTGTCATCATCCCCTTACATTTTTTCCTCTCCCCTCCCCAGGCAGGGTGCTGCCTGAGGGGGTTCTAGAGATGGACCACAACTCACAGACAAATAACCTCAGTCAGGTTCTATTACCCACAGATTGACAGACCTGTGAGGAATTGGCTGCCACAGCCTGTCACACATTCACCAAAGATTAAGGATCAGTGAAGAAATAGGGACAAACATTGTTGTGGTCACTCATCGTGGAAATGAGAAGTGACCCAAAGCCAATGTCAGTCTCAAAGGGAAATTGATCACAGATTGTTACAATTGCCCTGCTTATATATGATTACAAATTTCAGTTCCAAGATGCCTACAGAATGGCACAGCTCTGCTGACTCTATAGATAGACAGAAATATCCATTTCAGTTCCCACAATCAAGCATGTTCCAGGTCACCAAGTACTGCCCACATCTACTTCTATATATGTGTATATATGGATGTTTGTATATAAAGAACCAAACATCAATGGAATGATCAGAAAATCCACAGAGCAGGAGTTCTACGCTCACTGGAGTCCCAGAGTTTTCTCAGCTGGCTTTGCCTGGCAGTTCTCAGGGAACGTGTGGCTCTGCTGCCATCCCAAATCTGCGCTTTCCTTGCCCAGCCTGAGTGCACGTGGGGCACGGGCTGGGCATGGCTGGAGATTTCCATGGCCAAAATGCCCCAGCATCATCACCTTTACACCTGCTCATTGCTTTGGAGAGCACAAAGCACTCAACACCCAGCTCAGCTGGCAAAGTGTCATTTCTTGCAGATTGCTACAGCCCCACTGCTGGTGGACAAATGCACGAGAATCCATTTCAATTGAAAAATGTCATTTATTACCAATTGCTGCACCTGTGCGGACAATACAGAACTATACAAATCTCAGTTACGGATAAAAAAAGAAATTTATTACATGAGTACAACAATGCTATGCAAAAATATACAAATATCAACTTCATTTAACAAAAACTTAATTTATTGCCAAGCTCTACAACAACTCACTATTACACAAAGATCAATTAGGTATTTAACAACTTAATTTATTACATAAAGGCGTACAGCCCATATAAAAACACAAATATATGCATTCCCTCTCCAAATAGCCCTACACTAAGAACCCAACAATTATACAATTACACTACTTCATACATGTTTAAATAGAATTAAATGCGTATGTATTTACATATAAATAGATACATATACAACTGTAACAATCTACAGGTGTAAATATAGATTAAACATTACATATTACATACTATATGTAAGTAGATATATAAACCAAACCTATCAATATACAAATATGACAGTACAAATCCAAATATTCATGAAACTGCATCAATACAAATACACAGCTATACATCTCCATACATATGTAAATGAAGTTAACATAGACCTAGATCCATACACATATAAAAATATAAAAATAGAATACATATACCTATAGAAATACCAATACACCCATTTAAAACAGTGATATACCTATAACTGCATCAGTACAAAAACATACCTACACAAATGAAAACCCAGAAAACAGCACTGAAGTCAGATATAACAACATACATGTTACTTAGATACATATATACACACATGTAATTACACACATATAAATATATATTATGCACATACAAATATATACATAGCACATCCATAAAAAAAAGACATATGGAAATAGTCCTATGCAAATAGCAACATATACATGTAAATATCCATCTAATTATCCCTCTCTATGTGCAAGTTCATAAATCTTTAAAGAGAACTCTAAGCAGAAACTCTGATTCCAACAGCACCATCTTCAAGCCTCTCCTCTGGCTCTTGGTCCTGTGCAGAGCAGTTCTCCTGGACAGGGACCGCAGATGGGACATCTGGGAAGCAAAGGGAACACTGAGACAGGAGCAGGGCCTTTCCCTTGGCAGCAGCTGCACTTTCATCAGCAAAGAGAAAATCTCAGTGCCCCTCCAGGATTGCTGGAAAGCAGCAGCAGGCCGAGGGGCCAGGGTGTGGCGAGCGCAGCGCGGTGGGACTGTCCCGCAGCCCCGGCACAGCCGGCACAGCTCCCGGGCCCTGCCGGCACAGCTGCCTTGCCCCAGGACAGCCCCTGTGCCGGCCGGGGCAGCTGCGCCGAGCAGCCCCAGCACGGGCAGGGCCGCTCCTGCCCCTGTGCCGGGCACTGCCCACGGCCACAGCCCACGGCACCCTCACCCCACCCTGCCCCACCGGCCCTGGGGCCTCACCAGCCTCTGTGCCAGCAGCAGCTCCTGCTCCTGCTCCTGGCCTTCAGCTTCTCCCTGCCGGCTCCTGTCCGTCCTCCTGCTGTCTTCAGGGTCTTCAGTGCAGCTGAGGCCAAATCGGAGGCTCAGGAATTGGTTCCATGCCTGGCAGAGCTGCAGTCCCGGACCCCTCTGTGCTCCCTGCTGGCCCCTCCATCCCCTCAGCCCCGCCATGCTCTCGGCAAACCCCGAGTCCCCTTCAGTTTCTTCAGACCACACAGTCCTCTCACCCCCTCAGTCCCTTCTCACCCATCCCGTCCCCTTAGAGCCACCACCCCCCTCAGCCTGTGCCTCTTCCCTGTCCCCTCAGTGCCACCATCGCCCTCTGCTGCCCCACACCCTCAGCCCCAGCAGCACCTCAAGGTCACCGTCCCTTCAGTGCCAGCGCCCCCTCAGCCCCTCAGCCCCTCAGTCTCACCGTCCCTCAGCAGCTCCTCAGGGGACTCTGCCTGGGGCCAGCGGCAGCTGCCACCGCTCCAGGGACACCCGGGGCTGGAACTGCTGCTCCGCCCGGCCCGGCCCCAGCTCGGACCAGCACAGCAACAGGGGACAGAGGACACAGGGGACAAACAAGAGATTAAGAAGGATCCGTGGAGGGAAAGAGGTAGAGAACGACTGTAGGTAAATGGATATCCATCTTTGTAATTAAACTCCCAGATATAAATACAACTATGCCTATTTATAAACTCAACTATATTTACGTAAATGTAACTATACACATGTATAAACACATCTAGGCACATCTATAATTTCACATATAAAAAAAATAATTATGTACATCTAGAACTATACATAAACTATGCAGATCTCTTAACACAACTATATAAATGGATAGACATAACTATAGGCATACAAATAACCTATATAAATCTATAATTATAATTATATAGACATAACTATAGACATACAAATAAACCTATATAAATCTATAAATATAATTATATAGATAAATATAACTATACAGATCTATAAATATGACTGTTGACAGAGGGATTTCACCTGCCTGATGGTCGCAGGTCCTCCCTCTGTCTATTCCAGCCACACAGGGCAGCCCTCCTGGAGAAGTCGATCAGATGGGATCTGGGAAGCAAAGGGAACACTTGGTCACTCTTGGCCCTTGTGCACATTTCCCTTGGGCACCAACTGTCCTTCTGTCAGGGACTGTTCAAGATACTCTGAAAGGCAGACTCTCACTTGGAATTTGAAACGTGATCTTTAGAGAACAGGGTCCCCACTAAATGTTCAAAATGGTGTCAAGCATTAAAGTATCTTGATAACGTCTCAGCGGTCACAGTGCAAATGGCACCCATGAGAGCTTGAAACACAGACTGTCCCTGCTCCCACAGAGAAGCCCAGCCTTGTTCTTTCTCTGTGCTGACAGAGAGACCTTAGGTCTCACTAATCTGGAGTCATTCGGGTTTCTCCTTTTGTTACTGGATTTTTGGTTTTCAACTGCTTGGCCACTGATCTCCTGCTCCTTGTTTTTCTTGTGTCTCATGACATATACCAGCACACTGCTACTACATTTAGTCAGTGATTTGGACTTCCACTCTGATTTTCTGCTTTTTTTTTTTCCTCTCTGTCCTTGTTGAGCCACTCAGTCTGGCCTCCCCTGTAAACTTGCAGCAAACTTGACCACGGACCTCAGCAGAAAACTGGGACACCAGGCATGGTGACACAGCTCCCACAAGGACAGCTTTATTCCCTGCTCTCTTGCCACAATACAGGATATTTGTCAATGCACGATCTGAACTAAAAGCACCAGGAAGCACCAACTCTGCAGACAAGAACTCAACTCTTCTGATCTCCCTTCCTGCCACAGGCAGGCTCAGAGCAGCTGTCTCACACCTCTCTAAACCAATGGGGGCTCTCTCCTTACCAGGCTCCTCACGCTCTGGGGAACTGTTCCCACAGCTCTCGGTGCCACATGAAGCTGCTGCTGCTGCTGCTGCCCTGTTCAGATCCCCCTCTCCTGAAGACTCAGGGGCAACATTAACATTCCCCTTGAAAGAAAAACAGAAAGAAAGAAATCCAAAGATCACTCACTACTTTCTTGGAATAGTATCAGGGATACAGGAACTCTCCTTCTCCACTCCCAGGGGACGTGGGGCACAGGGGGGGGAACACTGCCCACACAGTTCACATGACAAGCATTTTAAACTCAGGATTTGGGTGGCCAAGATGAAACTGAATGTTGTACAAAATGTCCCTTGAGGCAAAATGCAGAAAACCAGAAGACACCAAGTGAGAGGACGTGCCCTCACATTCTCACCCTTGTTCATCCCATGAGCTGCAAGAAATCAGCCAGCAGAAAGCCAGGGGCCCTCCTTGTTGACAACACGGCTGTCAGCAAGGGCAGAGCTCGCTCCCAGCACTGCCCAGGGCCCTCTGCTGCAAACCCACATGAAAAGCACACATCTCATTTCTGCCTGGGAATCTCACCACCCCCACCCAGCCGCTCACAACAATCCATCACCAGGTGGTGCCTTTTTGGATCAATGCTGCTGCCCTATATGTATGACCCAGGCAAATATTTAGGCACCTAGGATATTTCCAGGATCACATTTTCCAGTACAAAAAAATTTGTAAATTTGAAAGGTAAAACAAAAATCCCAACCCATCTCTTTGGCAACAGCCCATCAGTCAGAATCCTAAAGATTCTAAGAATGATTCAGAGCCTGCAATGTTTCCTTTTAGTATGGAATAAAATGCTCTTGAAAACTACTATGTGTGAGTTTACAGAAGACAAAAGACATCCCACTTGAGAATAAAATATTAGAAAATACAAAGAATCCCACTCCCCACCTTGAGCCTGCCCTTCCTCATTCATGAATGTACCGTAGCCAGTGGGGTCAGCACACCAATACAAAGACAGGCATTTTCATCCCTATTCTTTTAGAGGTCTTATTTTACCAAAAATAATTAGATAACTCTGTAACAATGACAGAAATTAATTTCAAGAAGCTTTTGCTTCTCACCACGTAACGGTTCTAAGGCTCTCAGTCCAGCCTCTTTTATTCCCATCCAATGGTGTTACCTGAGCAGAGGGAGACCTTTGAGGCAGGGATCTCCTGATCTCTCGAATCCATTTTTCTATTTCAAGTGCTAGCTGTGATTCCTCTTCTGCAGCAGCATTCCATGCTGAGCTGGAGACCGTCGATGCTGCACAACCAGCACTACCAGATGGAACATTGGGGGCTGAAGTGCTCGGTGTGGCTGCAGGAATCCAAACACATTGGTCAGGCTCCACAAGGTGGCTTTGGGACACAGAGCTCTATTGCTGCCTTGGATCAACCAGCCCAGGAAGCACACAGGAAAACCAGGCAAAGAAGCTTTTGCCCTTCCAGGTCCCTCTTCCTAGTAGACTTGAGAATTTCTGTCTCACAATGACAGAGCATTGTGGAAAAATACTTCAAGCGGTCTCTTTTAGTGACATTATGGAAAAGCAAGGCTAGAACTCTTTTCCCACCTGGCGAGTCAGAGCCTGGGGGCTGCTGCTCCCTGTGGAGCTGCTGCAAGCTGCAGGGCTGGATGCTGTGCACCTCCCGGTCGGCCGGAGGCAGCTGCTCCCCGTAGAGCTCCTGCAAGCGGCTGGGGGCCCCTTCCCGCCCGAGCGGCAGCGGCCGCTCCCCGTAGAGCTCCTGCAAGCGGCTCTGCCCCTCCCGCCCGAGCGGCAGCGGCCGCGCCCTGGGCAGCAGGTGGAAGCCGCAGGGCGGGCGGCGAACGAGCAGCGGCCGCTCCCCGGGGCGCTGCTGGAAGGGGCCGGGCCGGGGGCTGCGCAGCTCCCGCCCGAGCGGCAGCGGCCGCGCCCTGGGCAGCTGCTGGGAGCCGCGGGCCGGGCGCCTGCGCCCCTCCCGCCCCGCCGCCGGCCGCTGCCTGCTGGCCGCGCTCCCGGCGCTGCAGGCGCAGCAGCAGCTCGGGGCGGTCGCGGCGAAAAGCAGGGGTTGGTGTAGTTCAGCCAGGCCCCGGCATCGCCCGGCACGGCTGAGCCGAGCCAGCCCGGCACCTTGCGGAAGCCGTAGCGGTACAGCTGGCGCACGAAGCTGCGGAACTGCGTGGCCCGGAAGGTGCACGGGGCCGGAGCCCGGGGGCTGCCCGGGCCGAGCAGCTCCCGCTCGAGCAGGGAGCGGTCGATGAGCAGCCCCTGGGCCCGGCTGTCCCAGCGCACGGAGCGGACGCGGGGATCGTTCGCCAGGCGCCACAGCTTGGCGGGGAAGGTGCCGGCCTTGAGGCCGGCGGGCAGCGGCAGCTCCGCCATGGCGCCGATCGCCGAGTGCGGCCACAACGGCCGCGGCTGCGGCGGCGGCGCACGGCCTGAGGGGGGCGCTGCGCTCGGCCCCGCTCGCGGCCCCGCGCGGGCCGGGCTCGGCGGCACGAGCGCGGCAGAGCCGGGGCTGCGGGCCCAGCGCGGGCGGGGCGGGGCCGGGGCTGGCCGGGAGCGCGGGGCCGCTGCAAACCCTGCCCTGCTCCCATTCCCGCAGCCATCCCTGCGCCTCGGCTCGCGGCGTCACCCCAAAGCATCAAGGCCAGCGCGGGAACTTTCCGAAAGGGCTCGGAACTGAGGAATCCCGTGGGAAACTCTTCCTCTCTGTCCAGTGAAAGCGAAATCGCTCCGTGTTCGGCAGAGCTGAAGGGAGGAAAAAGATGTTCCATTGGGTAGCTTCACTATTTTGATGGGGTTGCAAGCAGAGTTCCCCACTTGAAAGCAGACAAGGTCAAATGGGAGAAGAGGAAATGAAAAGAGAGAATTGAAGACATTCTTTTTTTCACTTTTCCTGCCAAATGTCTGGTTCTTTCTCGCTGTCTCTGCCTGTCTTCAGCAGATTTCACACATTTCTCTTTCTTTGGAGATAGAAGCAGCAACAGGAAGGGCAGCAATTTTGTCAGCATTTTCATCCAAGCTAAACTCCTGCCACCTTGAAGGATGTTATTTTACCCAAGGGATTAATGGCTTACAGTGATAGTGAACTCACACTGCTGTCTTCATCAGGAGGTTTTGCATTCTTCTTTCCTCAGTAATACTTTATTCTTTTTTTTTCCATATCAGGGGGAGAGTTACAATGTGAAATCCCTTCCAGAGCCAAGTCTTTTCAGTGGAAACCAGCAAAGGTCATCTTGCAATGCTCTGCTTAGTGTCACTTGTTCTTTTTATTTTAAATTGTCTCTTGAACTGGAAATAGTTTCCAGGGCAGGGAAAAAATAGACCTATTTCTTCCATCTCTTTTAATTCCTGCCCCTTTTTAATGTTTTTACCTGCTTTAACCATGAGGGCTCCTGTGAGTATATTTGGTGATATGGCAGAAGCTCACCCCTCAGGCAGAGTGGATATTTCTCTTGCATCCAGCTTGTCCTGAGTTCTGGCTGACGCTGCCTCCTCTTGCCTCCTTCCAGGTCCCTCTGTGAGGAGCCCAGCCCTGTTCCTTCACTCACTGCCCTGTGGGTGACGTGCTGGCACAAGGATTGTTGGTCTCATCACATTCTGGAGCAGTCTTTTGGAGTGAGTGTTTCCAAGATGCCCTGTCACCTTTTCCTCTGTCTGCTGGCTTTCTCAGGAAAACCAAAACCCACTACCTAGAAAATCTCTTCCCATTTCATCTTAAACAGCTTAAAACAGAACCTGAAACTGAAATGCTGTGCCTCAGTGGGATGGTGTTTGTCTTTCTTTAAAGACAGTGTGAGAAACCTCACTGAAATTATCCCAGACACTGAATTACAACAAAATTTGTAATGAATAGGCCAAAAGGAGAAGACAGGAGTTCAGAAAAGAAGGGACATCTTTCTCCATGTTTCCTGACCCTTATTTGCCTCATGTCTCTCTATTGCTGCTTCATCAAGAAAACCATTTTTAAGGGCTCCTTTGTAATCTCTGTGAGTCATGAGACACACAGGAATACTGGCCCTGTGGCCTACTGGAGATGAGGAAGCAGCTGGTTGAAATGTGGATTGTCCATTGGAATGTTTAATCAAAGCTGTGGTACAGTTATGGTTACATTGACTTTTCCACAGTACTCTGGGGCTAAGAATGAGAAATTACTATTGGCTGTGTTTTAAGGAAGCTGAAACTTAAGAAGAAATGTGCTTATCTTGTGTCTGGCAGCATGACTCTTCCCTAACTTTCTATGGTACTGGTAAAATTTAATGTCATTTACAAACACCACAAGGTAAATAATGGATATTGCATTTCAGTGTATGGACCAACAGTTGGTTTAAAAATGAACAACAGAAAAGGGTTTTAATCTAATTTTTATGAAGGAAGATCCTAAAATTTTGGTATATGGTTTTAGATTAAGATTTTTTTCTAAGAATGACTTCTTTCCAGTTTAAAAGGAATTTGTAAAGACCAGAACTCAATGCACAGGCTTGATCACTTGAAGCACTATTGTTTTGTATCTTTCTTTTTTTTCCTACATGGCATTGTAACTTTTGAATCACAATTGTTACCACTTTGAAAATGCAATTCTCGTGTTTTTCCTGCTGGTAAATACTTAGCAGTTATAAGTGAAAGAACATAGAGGTTTGAAAGTGAAATGGGCTTTATGTGAATATATTTTTTTCACTAGTATCCTGGTATTACATGCAACAAGGGCAACATTAAACCAGTTTATACTCCCTTATTGTTGAGAAACATTTTGAAATTATTCATCTTTTCAGTATGTCTGCCATACACTGGTGTGTGTTTCAGGTGAAACTCTCCTGTGTGCCCTGCTGCTAGCAGGTAAGATCTCCTTGCAGTGTAGGAAGACACAATTTTCCCTTTCTGATTTGCACACAGCTGTGCCACTGCCTTGACCTTTTCATCTCCGATGCTTAGACAGTTTTTCCTCCAACACCTGTGCCAGCAGTATTCCTTAAGGTGATGTAGCTGTGGTGGGCATGCAGGACCCAAACTGCTCCTGATCTTCTGGGAGTTAACTGTTGGTCCCTGAATGAATCCTGTGCTGTTTATTTCTACACTGTCCTTGTGGCAGAGGGTGTTCCTGCCAGTGTTTTAGGTTACATGGTCTAAGCACAGCATCGTGACTAGTAAAAGCCAAAGAAACAAATGTGTCCTTTTCTGACCAATTTACCTGGGGTCTGTATCTGAGACTTCCATTGCTGATAAAAGTGAGAAGTTTTGGTAGACAGATTCCTGCAAAGCAAATAATGAGTCATTGAGTTTAGCATCTATTTCTTCAAATCATTGGCTACAGAATGGGAAAGAGAATGTTCATCATTTTATTTCTTCTCACAGATATGGTGTTTACCTAGTGTGGGAAGACTTAGACTCCAAATTTTATCTTACATAACTAGAACTATTTGCAAAGGAGATAGAATCAGACAAAGACAAAGTTACTGCAACACCGGGTACAGAGTATGGTGAATAAACCAGAGAGTACAATGGAACTGATACAGGGGCCTGGTGTCTTAGGCCTTATGGAACAGAAACCATGGGAGAGACAGACATGGATAAATGCTCCCTGGGCAAGAAGTGACCAAGAAATGTACTGTGAAACTTTGTGATAAGATAATGTTGCCAGGCAATGGGATGTCATGAAGAATGGGTTAACCGATGGGACATAGTTACCAAAATTAGAACCCTATGTGAGTGCCATGAAAGTTAAAGCCTCTATAAACACCTTGTATACTCAACAACATTGGCTTCTGATCACAACTCAGAATGTTCCCTGTCTCTCCAGTTGCTCATAAGACAGTAGCCATAGATTCCAGTCTAGTGAATTCAAAACAGCTGAAACCAGCACTTAGGGGGCCACTTTAGTCTCTGGGCTTTGGAGTGTAAGAGGAGAGAACATAAAATCTGTTATACAACAAATAAAAGTGCAAAGCAAAAAGTCATGTTAACTGCCCTGAAAATGCACCCCAGTTTTGGAATGAACTTGGTGTGAAATGGTTCTTTGTTGAACTTCACAAGCAACGTATGCCTCTTTCTCTGCTTCCTCCTTTTGGTTTGTTTTGTCTGCAAACAGCACTTCAGGCTGTTCTAGTGCTGCTCTTCCCTGACTAAAATGTCTTTGTACATTCCCCAGTCTCAGCTGAATATCTTTATGAACTATTTAGTGTGGTGACTGCCCCAGTCTTGTTAGAGCTGAAGCTGTGATGCCTTGCTTTGAGTCACCCTGTGTGCTGGACATGCTGCTCAGGTCTGCCAGGATTGTCATCCTCCCTCAAGCGAGCTGAGCTTGTGGAAGCATGTCAGGGACATTGAAGAGCCCAGGTAGCTCAAGTGGAAGAAATTCTCATCATCTGTGCCCATTCAGGCTGCCTGTGCCTCTGCCAGAGGGAAGTGGCATTTGTTGCCTGAGTAGCTCTAGGTGGACTAAAGGTCATGGTGAAATATTGTAGTGAGGGCTGTGGCAAAGGGAAAAAACTTGGATTTTTCAGGAGAGTTTTCAAAAAAAATCACATCTTGTTCTTGCTGCTGTCACAGGTTGTTTAGTCATTGCCTAAGGTAGCTCAGAAATGATTGTGGAATGTTTCTCTTGGACTTGATAAGGTATGGACTGTTCCTCATCCAGATGTGTGGCTGTGGGCCTGTGTGATTATCAATGACACACAAACTGAGAGAGGCAGACAAATTCTGCATGGCTCCTGGAGTTTAGATGCCCTCCTGCATCTTCTGCTTACTGGAAAAACTTATTGCCAAGCAGTGGAAGATACATCTCCCTCTTCTTATCCAGGAATATTGGCTTGACCATATGTATCTTGCAGCTCATGTCAAAGGAAGTACTGGGGACCTGGACATTTCACAGACTCAAAACCTTGTCTCATGTATCTGCTGTGTCCTTCAGTGAAGAATGTCTCCTTATCAGAGGAACTTGAAGATATTCTAGACCTAAGGCAAAGCAAAAGAGAACCAAAAAATTCAAGCACCTGTTGTCAGTGTTTAGGAAAAAGAAAATGCAAATATTTGCAAAAGGCTCAAATGAAGAAAGGAAGAAACAAAGCGCGGTTTAGTCGTTTAAAGCTAAAGGAATGGAAGTCTGCCTCCTTATGCATCCAGCTGCTTTCCAGGTGTGCACCTGCCAGGGATTTAACCTTTCTGTGTACTGGAGGTCTCAGGCTAAGACTATAAGCAGACAAACTAGACCAAACAAAACTAGCCAACCAACCAACCAAAACAACTCCACAAAATTCCCCAACCCCATTGAAACTAAACAAACAAACAAACAGCAAAAAACCCCAAACACCAACCCACCCAGCAAACCAAATCAAAAATAGGTGGAGAATCTTGTTTCCATGATCTCCTTCCTTTAATACAAGACTGTTAAGACATCTTGACCACAGGATGAAATTTTGAGGAATGGGATGTTCACCAAATGAACACTAGAGACCCTCAAGGGAACTACTCACAATGGCCCTAATTTTGAGGAAATGATTTCAATATATCAAATACTTTGTGGGAATGTTTAGCCAGTGAGTTTGAGCAAAGTAATAAATATGTCTTAATTCCATGGATACAAACACGTGGATGTGCACGTGTTAGGAAAGTGATTTCCCACACAGTCAGCACTGAAATAAAGTAATGCCTCTTTTCCTACACTGAACTGGCAGTGGGGAACAGGCCGTGCTTGGTAACTTTCATTTTAGTCATTTCTATTGAAGAATAAAGAAAGGTGAAAATGAAACCTTCTCCAGCTGTTTCCATCTGGTTTACCTTTTTGGGGGCCCAAAGCTCTGTGCCACAGGTGTCCTGGGTGTGTGCAGAGCAATGCAGCCCCACAAAGCCCCCGGTTTTCCCACAGGGTGTCACACCCTGTCCCAGGTGTGCCGGGCTGTGGCAGCAGAAGGACCCGCAGCGCAGTGGGCGCCGTGCCCTGCCCGGCCGGGGCTCAGTGCGCAGAGCAGCAGCAGCGCCAGCGCCTTTCCACCCGCTCCTGCCTCGGCTGCACCCGGGAGACAGAATTCTCTGGGAATCAGCACCGCCAGTCACGGTCCCAGCTTGGAGCAGCTCCTGCTGGCGGGCAAATCCTGCTGCCAGGTAGGAATAAAGGCAGAGGTACAGATGTACATACAGAGCAGCCCTGGGAACATTCAATAAATGTGCAAATATATGGAGACTTTTGTGAGGAATTATTTCAGCTGTTATGCCAACAGTGCCTTCTCTCCTAGTTCTGTGCAATGCTTTGGGCCATTTCCTTGCTCTAATTTCCTTTGCTTTGGTCCCATCTGAGTGCTCAGCTAGGGCACAGGCTGTTGGTGCTTGAGGGACTCTTGGAGTTACTCTTGATTGCCTTGAAAGGCAGGGCTGGCCCAGCAGGGGAGTTTGTGCTACTTTTATTCTAAATTGTGTCATGAAAGGATTTGACTGCCTAACTTGACCTTTTACTGAGTGCTAAAATAATGATTCCCTTTACAATGAAGTGCAAACTCTAAAGCAGCGAGTGTCTGCTCCTGAACCCTGGAGCTGCTCCTGAGCTGTTTCACAATAGAACTGCAATAGCTTAGGAGGATTTTGAGGAAGTTTTTCTGAGCCACTCTTTTCAGCAGCTTAATGGGAGTTACTGTATACGACTTATTGTGATAAAAATGTACATGAGAAAGAACAAAAGCTTCTTTATCTGTTGGACAGGAGCATTGAGTGTTAACAGTATGTTTTGCGTTTTCTTCATCAAGTTTGTATTCAATTATTGGCAAAACAGGCCAAAGTGTAGGCACAACAAAGAATATTGTCCTGTTCTCTTTCTGGCTGTGTGAAAGATCTGTGTCTCCTGGAGGGATGTTGTGAAATGGAAAATGCTTTCTGTTTGGGTTGACCTGTTCTGTGGGATTCAGCAGCCCAGGCAGTTTTCTCAAGGAATCTGGTTCACTTTCTCTTACCCTCTGCAGGTCACCTGAGCCAGGTATTCAGAGGTGCCAATCCTAAGGTGAGTGAGAAAGGAACATTTGATGTTCCTGGTGTTTAAGAATAGTGGAGCTGTGAGCTTGAACTGAACTGGGTAGTCCGAAAGAAAATCCATTTCCATTTCTATTGCAGCAGCAATAGTAAAGGCATTGCTGGCTATTTCCTAATTTTTCCATTTCAGAGCTTTTAGGGAGCTAAAAGCACAGTTTTGCAGAGAGAATGCTGATTTTTTATAGTAGCCAGGGTGGAATATCTAATTCAGAGGAATTTCCAGTTCTGTTGAATTGAACCTTTTTAAATTAGTCAGAGTGACTTAGAATCCCATTGCTATCAAACTTTATGATTCATACTTAGTAGAGCTGGTTGTAGAAACAGAGCTGAATAGAAATGAGGTCACAAATGATAAGTAATGGCTCATCCCTCCTACTTCTCTCTGTTCACAGGGCCCAGAACCAACAGCAGACTCTCCTCTGGCTCCCAATGCTCCTGGAGATGAGGCCAAAGAGGAGCAAAATGACCGCAGGCCTCCAGCTGTGGTGACATGAGAGAGTTGGGGAAAAGCTGCAAGTCCTTGAATACAATATTGTAAGAACAATTGCTAAGAACAAGACGCACACCTTGAAATTCTGGATGATTGTCTTGGTTAGAAAAGACAGGTTTGTGATAAAAAAGAGAGGAGCAAGTCTGGAAATAAAAAATGTAAAGACCCATCCTACAAATTATAATAATTTTGAAAGTAAAAGGCCTTAAGCAAAATATAAAAGAATAGGAGTAATATGAGAAAACTGGAAAGACAAAGAGAAAAAGAGGGGGAAGATACAGAGACAAAAACAAGAAAAAAAAAAAGATAAGAAATAAAATAGAAAAGAGGAAAAGAAAAGGGAAAAAGAAGCAAGAAAAGAAAAAGAAAAAAGAAGAACAAAAAGATAATAAAAAAGACAAAAAGAAAAAAACAGAAATAGAAACATAAAAAGAACAATAAAAAGAAAAATAAAAAAAGAAAAAGAAAAAGAATATGAGCAAAACCAAGAAAAAAAATAGAAGCAAAAAATAAAGAAAAAATAGAAAAAAGAAAAAGAAAAGGCAAAAGAAAAAGAAAATGCAGAAGAAAAAGAAAAAGAAAACCAAAAAATGAAAGAAAAACTGAAAAAGAAAACAAAAAGGAAAATGAAAAACAAGAAAAATGTAGAAAAAGACAAACAAAAAAAAAAAGAAAAGAAAAATGCAAGAAAAAGAAAAAAAAAAAGAAGAAAAGAAAAGAAAAGAAAAAAAAAAAGAGAAAAAAAGAACTAAAAAGAAAAAAAAAAGAAAATATGAGAAAATAAAAAGGAAAAGGAAAAAAGAAATTAAAAAGAAAAAATAGAAAAAGAAAGAAAAAAAGAAAAAAAAGAAAAGAAAGAGAAAAAGAAAAGAAAAAAAAAGAGAAAAAAAGGAAAAGAAAAGAAAAAGAAAAAAAAAAAAAAAGAAAAGAAAAAGAAAAAAAAAAAAAGAAGAAAAAGAAAAAAAAGAAAAAAAAGAAAAGAAAAAAAAGAAAAAAAAAAGAAAAGAAAAAAAGAAAAAAGAAAAAAAAAAAAAAAAAAAAAAAAAAAGAAAAAAGAAAAAAGAAAAAAAAAAAAAAGAAAAGAAAAACAAAAAGAAAAAGAAAAAGGAAAAGAAAATAAAAAAGAAAAACAGAAAAGGAAAAGGAAAAAGAAAAAGAGAAAAAGAAGTGAAAAAATAAGCAGAAAAAGAATAAGATAAAGAGAACTAAGGTGAAAAAGGGGAAAACCATGAAAAATAAAAGAAGCAGATAAAAAAGAAGAATGAGAAAAATAAAAACAATAATAAGACAAAGAAGAAGATGAAAAAAGAAAACAGAAAATTAAAAAAGGAGAAAAAGAAGCAGAACAAGAACAGAAAATATAAAGGGAAAGAACAAAAATAATAAAAGTCAAACAAAAAGTAAGAAGGAAAGGAAAAAAAAACAAGCAGGAAAAGAACAATTAAAAAAACAAGTAGAATAAGAAAATGCTAAAGAAAAATAAAAAATAACAAGAACAAGGAGTGGGAGAAAAGGAGAGGGAGAGGAAGAGGGAGAGGGGGAGGGAGAGGGAGAAGGAAAGGGAGAGGGAGAGGAAGAGGAAGAGGAAAAAATGAATTCTCAAGCATTTCTGCTTTCTTTTTCCTTTAATAACCACAGCACATCAATTTTCCTGCATACTGTAGCATCTTTTCCAAATCCTTTGTGTCTTCAAAACTTAGAGGCTTTCCAGTCATGTGTTCATTGTTCTGTCATATCTCTGGGTTGCCTGGATAAGTTTAGGATGTGCTTTTCTCCGACTGCAGCTAAAATTGCACACCAGACCCCTGGCTGTTTCTTGGTACTTGAACAAGTTGATGTGCTGCAGTCAGGTGCCTGTGGCTGGGATCCAAGGGCTGTGGTTGATGCCAGTGTTATGTTCCTTTACTGCAGGAGCTGGGCCATCCCTGGCTTGCACAGTTCTAATGACAGGGAGGATTTCAGCTCCCCACCATGTCCAGTGGCTGAGCTCAGCTGCAGAGGGACAGGACAAAACCCCCTTTGTAACCTCTGGCTGTGTGGGAGAAGTGAAGGAAATTTTGCTGTGGCTTGAAGAGGAAAGTAACAAAGTCACCATTTATTTCAGTAACAGCACCGGGCTGTTATTATTGTGGCAGGCGTTTTCATGGAGTCTCCTGAGCCTCTTCCCGTTGTTATTTCTGTCTATTTTAGATTAATTCTGCATCTGCATCTTCGTCAAGAAAAGAAAAAAATCTTGATTTTTTTTTTTAGTAGAACCTGTGCTAAAGGGACCAAGAAGAACTGTAGAGATTACTTTCATCATTGGAAATAGTATAGATAGAGCAAACTCCCAAATAGCTTGTCAAGCTGGTGTGAATCCTCAGAGCAATAAAATGTGGTTTTGCTGATGTAGTTTCCACTGTTTAGGTCAGTCAACAAAATCAGCTGCCAAGGTGAGATCCCCTGGATGTTGAAAAAGCTGCAGCTGCTTTGGGGTTTGGGTGTTTTGTTGGTATAGGAAAGTCATCTCTGCCTCTCTGCCAGGGCAGAAACTGCCAGTGCAGAGTGGAGGCCAAACAATGGCATGTGGTAGAGCAGTTACAGATGTGAAAGAAGCAGGCCAAGCCTCGTGTTTCCTTTTCTCCAGGCTCGGCACCTGACAGCCTCAGAAGAGACCCCAAAGCTGCGAGGGCCCGAGCTCTTCTCGCCTTTGCTGCGGGACTTGCTGAGCTGCTGCCTGCAGGCAGATGAGGCGCAGCGCTGCTCTGCCAAGCAGCTCCTGCAGGCAAAATGCAAAGGGGCTGCAGGTGAAACAGTGTCCCAGGGATGGGCTCCTCCTCCAGGAGGATGGGAAGGGAACATGAATTAATGTGTTTATATGGAAGGGGAGGGACTGTAATATATGTTAAAAAATAATTTGTGTTGGTTTGTAATTTATGTGAAATAAAACATGCTTGAACAAATAAAGAAAATAATAAGGAAAACTTCAGAACATAGGCAGCAGTGGGAGGAAAGAGGATTGCCTCACAAGAATGGCAAAACCGCAGCTGTCGACAAAGCAGCAGTTTGTTCAGGTTGGTGGAAGGATTCTTGCTGACTGCAGTGGGTTGAAACTGCATTGCTTTGAGAAAAGATCCAAGAGAAAACATTAAACTGATCAGTATATCCTTTGTATTCAGTCTCTCTTTTCTCAAATAAAGCTGTGTTCCCACCAATGGAACCTCAACAAACCTTCGTGGATTTATCCTGGGAGTTCACAGCACAAGTGCCAGCTGAGCTCCTCTGCAGCTCCCAACATCGCCTGCAGCCCCTTATGCCTCAGAGCTTATCTAGATTTATATATATATATATATATATACATGTACACACACACACACACACACACACATATATATACATATAAACAAGATGAGCAACTTATCTCAACCTCAAGCTCAGCAGCTCATCTCCTGTAGCCAAGACACCTGCCCTGCAGCCCATGTCTGCAGGGGTGCAGGTGTCAATGGGAGACCCATTTCCTTCTGGAGCAGCAAATGAGGCACAACAGATCCCACAGGATGCCCACTTTAAGGCACTTGAACCAAGGATGAGATCTCCAGCAGCCCTACAGGCAGTTTGGACACCCAGCTCCCCTGGAGGCACAGGTACTTGGGACACTACAATACAGCCCTAAATTAATAACTATCTGACTCTAATACACCTCATTTTACTTGGGGAAATAAGGAGTGCAGAGAACATGAAGTCCTACTAGAGAAAATTTATGTAGCTGCCTAAGAGCATTTGGTAGCATTTTTAAAGGTAGATGCCATTTTTTATTTGCATGTCCAAAAGGGCATTCTTGTTCTGCAGCTCTTGTGTCATACCCGCAGGTTCTTTATGGACATTTTCCATTTAAAACAGCTGTGCTGAGACCACAGAACTAAATTCTAGATATCTGATTATCACAGACCTGACAATTCTTTATATACAATCTGGGAGTAGCCCAGAAGGGCAAAGACAAAAATTGAAGTAAAATTAATTCAGGGTTAAATGGCCTAAAATAATAGATGTGAAGAAGAAGAAAGATTTTTTTATTATTACTTTTCCTAGGTGGAATCCATAAAGTCTATCATCTAAAATGTCTCTTACAATCCATGGCTGCACAGTCCTATTACCAAGAACATAAATATTAGCTGATAGAATAAATCATGCTGTACATGGATAATCAAGAGATTTTATAATGGGGTCTAAACAACAACAAATTTTCAATATTGTACTACATTGCTGCTGCCTCAGCAACTCCCAGATGAATGAGTAAAATAATCAACTACATCATACACTGACTTTTTCTGCCTTTCAAAACAGAATATGGTGACATTGCCAATTGTGTTTTCCATTGTGCATCATGTGGATTAATTATCATTTTATGATTTCTTACAGTTACTGTTAATCAGTTCTTTTCTACTGCCTATTTTCTGCTTTATAACCATGGATATTTCAGAGATTTGGTTTGCTCTCAGACAGCAGCAGAATGCCAATCAGACCTATGTTTACCTGCAATGTTCAATTGCTCCTGGGAATACCTTACAATGGCAATTTGTCATTCACAACACTTTCTGATACTCCAGTGACAAATCAAGTGCTACTGGTTCAAAACTGCAAGCTGTAGCAATGTGTTTATCTTTTAAATCTGTGGCTGAAATTAAAATGATCAGCTTTAATTATTTAGCAACATAAAAGAAGTGCTGAACTTTCAATCACTATAAATCTAATTCATATAAAACACATTTTAAGTATAATTAAGTTGGGCTAGATAAGCTCTTTTTCTTGTTATCAAATTGTTTTTTCATCTTCAGGCTCAGTGTCTCTTATCTCCATCCTTTATGAGATCTTCACATTAACTGCTATACAATATCCCACAGATACTTTGTGCAACCCTTCTCTTAATAATATTGGTTGTTTACCACAAATGACGTGTCAATTTTTTTTCTTCTACAACAGTTAAAATTATCGTTTGTATGTCCTAAACCAAACATCATCAAACTTATCAATTTCTTAGCCAATTAATTTTTGAAAGAACAGTAATATTTCTCTTCCTGATTTGACTAAGAAAGAACAAAACATGAGGCTAGCAAAAAATGTCGATGAGAATTTGTTTGTATATGAACATTTATTCAGCTGATATTTCATACCTGTAGATATATACATTGTTTTTAGATAACAGTGTATTTAAACAAGGGTTTACAAAGTGATGTGAAGTAACTATCATTTCATTGCTTTAAAAGGTTTGGTCTCTTGTGGGCTTCATTGAAGCCACAGGCTGAAAATTGCAAGGGCCTGAGGCCTTTTTCTCCTTTCTCATGCTAAGGAAAATTTCTCTCGGGTCTGCTGCAGTTTGCCTGTTCCTCCCTGGATCTTCCCAAGGTGATAAACCTCGGGAAAAACAGGAAGGAATTCAAAATAAGATTAAGCACCTGCTGTTTTTCAGAAAGTAAGGAAAAACAGTTCTCACGATCCGTGAGAACGTTCTGTTTTCTTCTACTATCCAATGGATGGCCGTTCCTCTCTTCTTCAGCGATCCACACTATAAAAGTGGTTCGCCTTCACAATAAAGTTGCTTCTCTTTGCTGCTAGCTGGAGGAGTCATTGTCGTTATTCTCCGCGGCCGTATCGCGAACAACGACAATTGGAGGTTCCACCGAGATCGTCCTTCACGGGAGCCGAGACCGTCTTTCGCCAGGACAGCGCGAGCGCTGCCGCGGAGCGGAGCCACCCCGGACTGCGAGCGCCCTAGCGACCGTCCCTTTTTCCGGGGAGAGAAGGTACTGTGTTTCCCCCCCCCTCCCTCCTCCAAACTAGCGGCTAGGCGAAAAATTCTAAAATGGGGAACAATCTATCCAAACAAGAGGAGATTATTATCTCATTATGGAGGGATGTTCTAGAGGACTTAGACACCCAAATCCCAGATAAAGATTTGATTGCCTTGCTAGCTTGGGCAAAGGAGCGCGGTTTTTCAGAGGAGGAAGGAGAAGTTTTTTCAATGGAAGTTTGGAAAGAGCTGGGGAATCTGTTGTGTGCAGCTCTCCATAAAGGAGATGTTTCAGTGTGCCCGCTGCTTACTACCTGGGGGACTATTCATCAGAGTTTTGTGGAGGATGAGGCGAGATTTGAACGGAGCGAGGGCGAGTCCGATGACTGCTCCGAGAACCCCCCGAAGTCAGGACAGCCCCTCCCGCTCGCACCCCAAGATAGCGCGGCGTCCTTTCCCCGGAGGGCGGTAACGGCAGAGACAGTGCAAAAGCCAGCTATTCCACTGGAGGTAGTGGAGCAAGTCACGTTCGCGATCACGACGGCCATCTGGGAGGCGTTTTTGCCCTATGTCACCACCCCCGATGAACCGCGGCGCATCGCGAATGGCCCGGCAGCGACTGCGGGCCCCCCCCCAGACCAAAGACGGCAGGGGCAGCCGGCTGCAGGGGCGGGGCTATCGCTACCCCCTGCGCGACGCTTGACGTCACGGCCCACGATCCCGGAAGCTTCGGGTCCCCCCACCAACCCTCCCGGGACGCCGCCGGGATCCTCCTCGTCTCTAGGGGCGTGTCCTGCCGCGCGGGCCCCAAACAAGGTCGCCGCTCCTGCCTCCGCGGCCGGCCCTGTCTCAACGGGATCGGAGACCGCCGCGACATCCTCCGTGGGGCAGGAGTCGCCGCCTTCGTCATCCCACTCCAGCGCCACAGACGCCGACGAACCACAACACCCCCGCCGGAGGCGTGGTGTCCCTTCGGCCAGCAATCGCGGCAGAAACCCCCGCGTAATTTGGGAGGCTGTCAGGTTGCGGGCATTGCAAAACGGGAATTGGGACCTCTTAGAGAAGGTGGGAATGCCAACAAAAGGAGTTTTCCAGATGGAGGGAAGCGTCCAGGGTGACCCCGCGGGGCCCTACCCGGCCCTCGGGGATGACCTGTCGCAAAGCAGTGATGGGGACACCCGGGGGATGGAAGGGGCTCAGGCTTTTCCCGTCTTCAAAGGGGCGCAAGGTCAACTCGACCGGCATGACCCAATTGCTTGGCGTGTTGTCCAAGATATACAAGATAAGGTAGCACGCTTTGGACTCGGTTCCACCCAGGTCATGCAGATTCTTGGAGTATTAAATACAGACCTGTTAGCACCTTACGATATAAGGCATATAGCACAGGTGCTATTTCAGCCAGTGCAGTTCAGAGTGTTTGAGGACACCTGGGCACAAAATGGCTGATAGGGCTGCTGCAGACAATATGGGGCTGCCCCAGGATGACCCTAGGTATGCAATAGGCCGAGAGGTTTTGATGGGTACGTTTCGTTTCTCTAACCCTGACCTCCAAGCATCTTGGCCCCCTCCCATTCTTGAGCAATGCCAAAAAATAGGGTTCGCAGCAATTATAAAAACAATAGAAGCTGCAGCTCCTAAAACAAAATATGTGAAGATTACTCAGGGTCCTAACGAACCATTCCTACAATTTGTAGAAAAGGTGGCTGCAGCCCTAGAGAAACAGGTCGAAGATGATGCTCTCAGGCAGATGTTGTGTAAACAGCTAGCCAAAGATAATGCCAATGCTGACTGTGCAAAAATTATACAGTCTCTACCAGGAGATCCCTCACTAACTGACATGATACAGGCATGTTCAAAAGTGGGGACTATAGATCATCAGATCTCTGCCCTGGCAGCTGCCATGTGGCAGCATCAAAAGATGTCAGGAGGTGGATATTATAAACAGGGAAAACCTAAAGGCAAGAAGCAAAAACAGCAACAGGCTAAAATGCCTACCTTTTTGTGTGCCAAGTGCAAAAAGCCAGGACACTATGCAAACCAATGCAGATCAAAAAACCCTCCTCCTGGCCAGGGAAATGGGCAGGGGAGCGCTTGGGGGTACAGCGCTCAGATAGAAACAGTACCCCAGGCTTCCTCAGCCAGCACTCAGCCAGCACCCGGGGGTCAGCCGGAGTGGATGTATACACCGCAGCCACAGTCATCTTAGACTCGACTGGTGTACACAGGATCCCTCTGGATGCCACTGGACCTTTGGGCAAAGGCCTGAGTGCCCTGCTCATAGGGCGGTCCAGTGCCACCCTCCAGGGAATTTTTGTCCACCCCGGGGTCATTGATGCTGATTTCACAGGTCAAATCTATGCCATGGTTTCTACGCCTTCTCCTCCTGTCACTATCCCAAAGGGAACTCGAATTGCCCAATTGGTGCCTTTCTATTCGTCTGTTCTCAGGGTTGATCAGCGAAATCGCAAAGACGGTTGCTTTGGATCCACAGGACCACCACAGGTTTTCTGGACAATGAATGTCTCGGATCAGCGACCACAAATGATGTGTACTCTGACTCTCTCAGGTGCCAACCCGTCTCAGACTCAACTCAGAGGTTTTCTGGACACTGGGGCGGATGTAACAGTGATCTCACTCTCTGCCTGGCCTCCCACATGGCCTGTGGCCCCTCTGGGTCAGGCCATTGCAGGCTTGGGGGGCACAACACAGACCTTTGTGAGTCAGAGGCCTGTGTTGATCAGAAATATGGAAGGGCAGACAGCCACGGTCCGACCATACATCACTGCAGCCCCTATCAACCTCTGGGGACGAGATGTGTTGGCAGCCTGGGGGGTGCGCATGGAAGCAAATTTTTAATTAGGGTCACTGAAGTGAAGGGCAAGAACTATCCTATGATACCCCTACGGTGGTTGTCTAATACCCCCGTATGGCAAAATCAGTGGCCCTTGCCAAAACAGAAATTAATAGCCCTTCGAGAATTAGTAAAGGAACAATTGCAGCAGGGACACATAGAACCCTCTAGTAGTCCCTGGAATTCCTCAGTTTTTGTTATACAGAAAAAATCAGGTAAATGGAGGTTGTTACAGGATCTCAGGAAAATCAATGCAGTCATGGAGAGCATGGGGGCTTTACAGCCTGGCATGCCCTCACCTACCATGCTCCCTGCTGGATGGGAAATTCTGGTCATTGATCTGAAGGACTGCTTTTTCACAATCCCCTTGTGTCCTGAAGATAGGCCAAAATTCGCTTTCACAGTACCTGCAGTGAACAACTCAGAGCCAGCACAAAAAAAACAAAAAAGGGGAATGGCTGGTGAAACACCACACAGCCGACTAGAAAAAGCTTTATATACCATCAATCACCTCACTGTGCCACAAGATTCCAATAATCCTGTTATTGTGAATCACTTTACTTCTTTACAGGCTGCAGATGAGATACGCTTGCCCCGAGCGAAGGTGTTCATACGGAACTTGACCACGAACAAGTGGGAAGGCCCGCATGAACTCATCGTTTGGGGCCGTGGGTATGCTTGTGTCTCAACAGATACCGGGGTACGCTGGCTGCCTGCGAGATGTGTCCGCCCTGACCTGCGACATCAGAGACAGAATGCAGCCGAGGCACAGCCTTTGGATGCTGACCAACAGGCCGACCGCCAGCCAGATGGTCCCTCTACCAGCAGAGGATGAACTCTTTTGTTTCTTTGGAACTGTTTTCAGTCTTTGGACATTGTTAGATAAATTTTATATTGGAAATCACGGGTCTGGCGAATGGTGGCGGGTTTCTTTCCTATTGTATTAGAAGTAAGTTGCTGGGAAGCATCAGGTGCGAAGGTTTCCCTGGATGCTTCAAGCGTCCACGGATCTCCAGGGATGTGTTTGCTCCTCTCCGACAAGGATCCTAAGGAGGACAGCAAGCACCTCCTTTTTTCTTTTAAAACTAAAAGGGGGACTTGTGGGCTTCATTGAAGCCACAGGCTGAAAATTGCAAGGGCCTGAGGCCTTTTTCTCCTTTCTCATGCTAAGGAAAATTTCTCTCGGGTCTGCTGCAGTTTGCCTGTTCCTCCCTGGATCTTCCCAAGGTGATAAACCTCGGGAAAAACAGGAAGGAATTCACAATAAGATTAAGCACCTGCTGTTTTTCAGAAAGTAAGGAAAAACAGTTCTCACGATCCGTGAGAACGTTCTGTTTTCTTCTACTATCCAATGGACGGCCGTTCCTCTCTTCTTCAGCGATCCACACTATAAAAGTGGTTCGCCTTCACAATAAAGTTGCTTCTCTTTGCTGCTAGCTGGAGGAGTCATTGTCGTTATTCTCCGCGGCCGTATCGCGAATAACGACAAGAACTTGTATCTCAATTCCACAATACATGACTTCATTATGATCACATTTTAACATAACATTTTAAAAATGGTGACATGCCAGAAATTAAGTACTAAAATGATATATTTGTATGAATAGATCAAATAATTGTAAAGAACCTCATGGTCAGTGAACCTCAAATGATAGCCCAGATGAAAGATGGTAACAATAAGGCCAATGAATATTAAATGAAGCAAATCATAGGAAAGAAAAAATGCAATTGGGAAATTAGTTTCAAAAGGGTATCTAATAAGTTCAGCTTAATAGCCAGCTCATTTTAAATAATAGTACAGGCTTTTCAGCTTACTCAAGTACTGATGCAACTCAACTTTTTCCATTTTAATCTGTGTTTTGTTTCATACTTAGGTATTGTAGACATTCTAAAAAGATTAACATAAATGTAAATAATATTTACATTCAAGAAGGCTTGGAGTATTTTTTTAATGATGAATATTATAAATCTGAATGTTTTAATAATATTCATATAATATTTATATTATATGAATATTATATTTATGATATTTATGTATTATAAATCTAGATGTTTTAGGAAATGAGTACCCTAAATTTCTCTGATAATAAAAATCTCTTCATTCTGTGTTTAGACAGACTATCCCAAGCTTTGCATGCCAGGATACAATAGCAGAGTTTTTCTTAAAGTTTACATCAGGCAGATAAGGTGTGATTCAGGTTGTAAATGACAACATGATTCTATAAATACAGTAAAATAAAGCCAGTGCAGAGCTGAAACCCAATCTGAAGGAGTCTCTGAATGCTGGCACATTTTCAATAAACCATGTCTACTAAGTCAGAGCTGTAATTGCCACTTAAGAAACATCCACAATTTGCTATCTCTTTGTGTATTAGGAGAGACCAAAGAGATATTGGATCATTATGTAAAAATTAGTAATTAAGAGAAAGTGATTTTCCAGTTAATTTGCATGTTCATTATATATTGAATATTATTTAGGTTTTTGTGTCCTTTTTGTTTCTCATAAACTTGACCCAAGGGATGCTTCATGGTAAAAAGACATATAAATTATAAAATAAGACCTATATTTAACTGAGTCATTGAACTTTTGTTGTGACTAATGATTCTTCCAGCAATCATTGCATTAGGGAAAACATTTCTTTTTAAGTAAATAATGTTCACTACCTTTTAGAGCTGCTGTCAGTGAAAAGAAAATAATCTACTGAAATATCTATATCCTTTGATGATCTCTCTGAGGGCATCTTGTAGATTTAAATTGAACTGATCAAATAGAAAATTATATACCCTCCAAAATACTTTAACTGATTTGACTACAAAGAAAAATAAAGACATTCTGTGTGACTACGAGGAATTGCTGGCAGGCTGAGTTTCTAGAAGGAAAGGATTGATTATTTTATCAAAATTGAAGTGTTTTCCTTATTCACTTTACTCATATATGGGTATATTAATGAAGAAATTATCTCTGCAGAAAGAAAGAACTGTGTGCCACCTTTCCTTAGATGTGGTGTGCTTGCACCTTTACTCAGATGTAGCATAAATCAGGGTTGAAAACTCTGTGGATCCAAGATGAGGTAGGGTTTTTCTGATATTCTGAGTTTCCTATGGGATTGATTGATGGCATTCTGTTTGAAGCCCATGGGAGACTTGCCATTGATGTGAATGACAGATGTCAGTATATTTTGGAAATCAATTGCTATGTGGAGTTTGCTGCTGATTGAATTTTATTTTGATTTTTTGAAGGATCTTCTTTACCTTCTATAGTAGCTTCAAAGGTTCAATCTATGTGCTCCACTTCATATGCTTGTGTGAATCATTACTGATTCTTTTAATTAATGTGATGAGAAATTTTTAAGATTTTTCATTTACTGATTACTTCGTTTGCTAGGAAATTTTAGCCACTTCTAGACGTGACATTTTGCCCACTTGTATTTAATGCTGATGAAAGGTGTAAATATGAAATTATTTCATGAGAATTGCATGTCCCCTAAATTCTCACAGAGGTGATTTTCAAGCAGGCTTGCAAAGAGAGATATAATTATGCTGTACTAAAAGGCAAATGAATGAAACACAAGATGAATTCCAATGCTTATTATCTAACAGCATGAATACCTTCCATTCCTACCTCATATATTCAATATCTTTGAGAAATCTTTAAGTAAATGCCTTGATCTTTTACAGCAATCTGTATAAACACTGTCTGCTGCCAAGGATTTGGCACAGTTAGCTGTCAATAAGGCTGACCTCCTGTTTTCTCCTGTAAAACCAGAGATTTTTGTTATACAGGCATTCCGTGAGATCCATGCCAGCAGGATCATTTGCCTCTGTATTAGAGAGCAGTGTGCAGCAGTGTTCAAATTCTTATCTTTCTCTTCATATACACCTGGTTCATCTTTTCCACTTTTGATTTGTTGGAGTCCATAATACATACAATGGGTATAAAGCACTATCAGCCTGGTAATGACAAGGACTTTTCATTGCTTCCTGAGTGATGAGCACAGACTTCCTTAATTTCATTTCTTAGGAGGAATTACATGGTCTGGAGTGTTTTCACAGCCAATGAATCCAGGCTGAGAAAAATTAGGAAAAAGGCATGTTTTAGCTTATAAGTGTGAAATCTGGACTTCATTTGAATTCTGTGACCATATTTTGGTTGAAGAGCATAAAATAAAAGCCAGCATTTGAGAAAAAAAGTATCTTGCTAACACTTCCCTCTCATGTAAAATAGCAGAGTTTCAGTTCTTAGATCTCTCCTGAGTTCTGTGCAGGAAAATATGAAATTTGTCAGGCAAACAGAGATCAAAATGTATAAGGTACTTTAAAAATTAAAACCAATGCCCCAAATTCCACTTCAACACTTGCAATTTTTGCAAAGCACCCAGAATTCAGTTTAAAATTTTTAATGTGTGAATACAGATTTGGTAAGCAAGCAGTTGCTGCCTGGTTTAGGTTCCAGTGTTCTCAAGAATGAGCCATTCACCCAATATGTTTCATTCACTTAGTTCGCTCACAGAGAAAAGGAGTAAAGTGCTAAACCAGAAAGAATTAATTCTTTCCCTGGTTCTTAAATGTAGGTGGAAATCCAAACAACTTTGGACCTGCTTTATTAGTGCTGACTCAGAATAGATATTTAAAAAAACCCTTAAACTCCTCATATGAAGTCATTGCAGTAACCTACAAAAATCAAACCAGTTTTTCAGCCTGCATTTAGCATTCAGTGTATGGGTAATGAGTGGATCAGGCAAAACTCACTCAAAACAATAGTAGCACAGGACAAGCATAACTCCTGGCAGCCTGAAGATCCAACAGACCTAAAACAAGCAATAATATGTCCACCATGCCAACTGAAAAGTTAAAATGGACCACAGATGTTTGGAAGCTTTGGAAATGTCGACACTTGAGGTAAGATGTTCAGAGGTGTGTTTATAAATATTGAAGTCACAAGGTATTTGGCACTGAAGTGCCAAATTTCTGAACAAATTAAAAAATACCTATGCAACAGCTGCAACTGCAATATCTTTGGCTCATGTATCTGAGCCTCCTTCACATGAGTGTATTGCTTTAATCAGAAAAGTTTGCTTTGTTTGTTTGTTTGCTCATTTCTTAGTTTTCTAATCATTATTGTTAAAGAGTTCCTGCTTCTTTAAGGAGTCAGAAGTGGCAGTCTGTCAGAATCTCAGAATATTGCTATGCAGCTGGAATACGTACCAGGAAAAAAATTATAAATCAATTCTGTGATGCGCTACTGAATGTCAGAAATGCTTTTCAGAGATAAGAGAATCCCATTACAAATGCTGATTTTTCAAAATTATTGTAAATCATGACCAATATTCACTGAATACTAAAAATTCAATAACAGTGCATGTCATTTCATGATGCTGCCTCCAGAATTTGTGTCATGCTGAGTTACTGCCTGGCAGCCCTTCAAAATAAGGATATTTTTAATATCTCAGGTCATGTAAAAATAAACAGGTTAACCTAAACCCTTGTGCACTATCATTTGTACAAACTGCCAATAACCATCACTAGGTAAGCACTTCTCTCCTGTGCTAGGGAACATCACTAAGAGGATCATTTTTCTTCTCTTCTTGGTTGAATCCAATTGTTTCACTCAATGGAGCTTCAATTCAGCCAACAGCATTCTGTGCACTCTAAGGTAAGGAACAATCATCAGCAAAAGGAAATGCAGGTCTCAAAAGAAATTCTTTAAATTCATGATTCTTGCTATATACCATGCTTACTAACAAATGAAATGCATCCACTCACACACATACATATATATATATATATATATATATATATATATATATATATATATATATGCATAAACACCCCCATATATAGATGCATAAACAAAAATCACTGCCATCAAGAAATAAAAATGCTTTTAAAAACTTGCACACTTTAATGCTCTGAGATTGCTTTAGTAATCTGAGAATCTTTTGGTCAGATTTGTGTGTGTGAGAGGCTAGAATTTGCTAGAAAATTGATGCTGCAATATTCCCACATGGGGAATTTAAAGCTTTAGGTCTTTTACAGTCTCTGCACAACGTCTTGTAGCGACAGAGAGAGAAAGAGCTTTGAACAAATGTGAGGCATGTCTCTGTGTTTCTATTCCTCCATATATAATTTGTTTTAATTTGTTTTAATGATGCATATTGAATGCTGAGCATGTCCAGAGGAGGGCAACAAGGCTGGTGAAAAGTCTGGAACACAAGTCCAATGAGGAGTTTAGGTCAGACATAAGGAAGAAGTTCTTCACAGAAAGTGTTATTGGGCACTGGAATGAGCAGCCCAAGGATGTAATGAAGTCACCAAACCCTGGAAGTGTTTAAGAAAGGACTGGATGTGGCACTGCAAGCTGTGGTCTAGTTGACAGTGTCTTATTAGGTCACAGGTTGGAATTGATCTAAAAGGTCTTTTCCAACCTAGTGGATTCAATGATTCTGTGATTCTGTGGCTGTGTTTGGGTTGAGCTCTGGGGTGAGCATTTTTGCATGTGAATCAGTCGCTCCTTTGTTTTCTAAATTTTTTTTATTAATATTTTTTGCTGTTACTGTTTGTTCCCTTATCTCATTGCTATTTCCAGTGTATTGTTATTATCTCAACATGAGAAATGCTCTATGTGCCCATCATGGTGCCCTTTTTCAGAGCAGAGAGGGATCAGGATTTCTTTGTTGATGTACTGTGAGATATCAGCTCATGACATTATAACATCCAGGGCAATGAGGGTCATTTGGGATTTGCATATTCAGTGCTGCTTTCCTACTTTACCTTGGGCACTGTTTTTGGGAGTCCATGAATAGCAGTACCCAGTCTGTGTGGCAAATAGGGGAGGATACTTTTTCCTCAGCTTTTCCTCCCCTTTCTCTCCCTCAGGTTTGTTATAACAGCTTTTGAGCATTTAGAATTTCTCTTAGATGTTAAGGCAAGCATGTTCTTGTTGCTACACCACGTTTAGAGTTACAAAAGAGATTTTTAGGAGAGTCTTTCAAAGATCTGCCCTGAGGGTGGATAGTTGTGAATGGCATGGAAGGCAGGAGAAAATGGATCAGCTTTTGAAGGATTATTCCTCTCCCGCAGTTTGGAAGTTCACCTCTGATACAGGACCCTGATAAAGTGGTAGAATATTTGAAAGGAAAATGCTTTAAGAGTTCAAAAGAGGCACAAAGTTATGCAATGTGCTGGGTCCTGGCTACTGTTTATCAGACACTACTTGATACCAGACAGCACCCTCAGGGGCAGGAGGAGGAAAGCAAGACAAAATCTGTTCTGTTAGTAAGGGATGAAGAGGAAATAGAACCCAAAATCCACTGACCTCTGGGTTTGGGCCCAGCAAGCTTTCTCCCAACTCTTAGATAAAATGTTTATTGAAGACAATATGTATATATCATAAAAATAAAATATCGGCCTTCAAATAGTGGCTGTGGGACACCTAATGAAGTACAGTGATATGGTAGCCTAGGTATGCAGCTCCAGTCCAAAATATGCCATGTCTAATCTTTTGTCTGAGCATGGACAGGAGGTTTTCCAGCAGCCTGGATATGTTGTTACGGCTGGGAATGAGTCTGATGTGCCATGTCAGAGATGAGATGATGCTCACAGAGAGCCTGGCTGGAGAACTCTCCTGTGCTTCCTTCAACTCACTGGGCTCTGGGCAGGCTAACTATCCCTGGCCCAAAATGATTTTGTGGATAAATAAATGTGGATAAATTAGCTAATAAAGCCTCATAGTTAATAAACCCCTTCAGGGCACAAGTTACTGAGCTGCAAGAGCTCACTGGGTCCATGGCACCCAGAACCAACTGACCAACTGCACTCAGCCCAGAGCCTGGCTGTGTTTTTTTTCCATTTCAAAAAGAGTCTTGCAAATATGTACATATATATATATGTGTGTGTGTGTGTGTGTGTGTATATATATGTATATACATATATATATATACACATATATAAGGCTGCAGTATCTACAGTATCTATGTTAATTTCTTTCTATATCCCTTTTTCCTAAAAATCAAAATCAAAAATGTGCCTAATGAGATTAATCTTTAATTAGCCATTAACTTTCACCCAAACCATCGAAACTGTGATATTCACGTGAGCTGAGTTTACTGCCCTGAGTGTGTTTTACAGAGTAAATTTTCTCTCTCTCCCTGTGTAAGAGCAAACAGCAATGCAGGGGGAAGACAGGGAGCTGACAGGAGCTTATTGGCTTCATGAGCATCCCCCTGATTACCTGTAAGAGATATGGTGCTTGATGAATGCCCTGAATATTAAACATTTGATTTCCTGCTTGCCTTTACATTTTGACACCGTGTAATCTCATGGCAGTGAAAACAAGCAGGATCCAGTCTGAAGTTTTAACCATTCCAGCATTTTTCCTGTTCTGAATCTCATTGCTATTTCCCTCACAACATCCCAACATCCACCTTTGCAGCACGTGTGATTACCTCCCACATCTTGCAGCATTAACACCACAGGGGTTCAGATCTGTCT